>NC_090646.1:612202404-612304904 GCF_040937935.1 Hyperolius riggenbachi | reverse complement strand
TTTAAAGGGGAACTGAAGTAAGAGGTATATGGAGGCTGCCATATTTGTTTCCTTTTAAGCAATACCAGTTGCTTGGCAGCCCTGTTGGTCTAATTATCTGCAGTAGTATCTGAGTAACACCAGAAACAAGCATGCAGCTAGTCTTGTCAGATCTGACTTTAAAGTCTGAAATACCTGATCTGCTGCATGCTTGTTCAGGGGCTATGGCTAATAGTATTAGAGGCAGAGGATCAGCAGGGCTGCCAGGCAACTGGCATTGCTTAAAAGGAAAGAAACATGGCAACCTCCATATACCTCTCTCTTCAGTTCCCCTTTAAAGTGAACCCAAGGTGAAAATAAACTGATGAGATAAACAATTTTATTTCTCATTCTTTTCCTGAAAACAATTTTGTTTAGATCACTTGTGGTTTTATTTTATATTTAAACATTTACAAGGGTAGATTGAATGTTTTGTTGTCTCTGCTCAGTGGCAGCCTATTAACTGTCCCTAAATGAAAATACATGATCTATTGCCCTTTTTCTATCTCCCTCTGCTCTTAGAAGCTGTATTCTGCCAGGGCAACTTTTATGACTGTAATTTGCTCATCAGTGATGTTTACTATATTCCCGTCAAGGTACCGACAAGACAGAAGCTGCCACTTCCACGCCTAGAAATTAACTCTTTCAGGCAGCAAATTAAAACAAGTACAACAGCCTGATTATTCATATGTCCTCGGGTACACTTTAAAATGTGTATAGGCCCGAAGTGTCATTATAATGAATTATTGGTTATCCTCACACTGTAGCATAAAACAAACACATTTTATATTGATGTGAATGCACAAAACTTTCTGCATTGCTAAGGCAGTGAGAACACTTGTCACAGTGTTTTTTCCCTGCAGTTCTCACGTTTCCTGTCATTCTGTGATTGCGTTATCAGATAAGCGATTTTCCGCTTTCGTGTCATGATTTTTCAGATATAGTGGTACATTATAATTGTGAACGTGTGTGCCGTGCAGAAAAAAACAGAAAGCTGTCAAAGATTTCAAATTGCTGTGAAAAACATGGCATACGAAAGACGTGCTATTTCAGAGCGGGTCATAGACTACAGTGCGCATTTTGTCGTGCAACATATACAGGAATCAGATAAGTGTGCTCCCTGCCTAAATAATGCAAGTTTACGATCGTCTGCATACAAAAATGGTATCCTGAATTAGGCCTTTAATTTTACTCTCCCTGGGCTGTGATCATATTTTGTTTTAAAGGATACCCAAAGTGACATGTGACATGATGAGAAAGACATGAGTATGTACAGTGCCTAGCACACTAATAACTAGGCTGTGTTCCTTTTTTTCTTTCTCTGCCTAAAAGAGTTAAATATCAGGAATGTAAGTGGCTGACTCAGTCCTGACTCAAACAGGAAGTGACTACAGTGTGACCCTCACTGATAAGAAATTCCAACTATAAAACACATTCCTAGCTTCTGAGAGCAAGAACGAGGTAAAAGGGGAATTTCTTATCAGTGAGGGTCACACTGTAGTCACTTCCTGTCTGAGTCAGGACTGAGTCAGCCACTTACATACCTGATATTTAACTCTTTCAGACAGAGAAAGGAAAAAAAGGAACACAGCCTAGTTATTAGTGTGCTAGGCACTGTACAAACACATGTCTATCTCATCACGTCACTTCGGGTATCCTTTAAATAAAATCCTAAGCGCCACACCTGCACAGCACAGGTGTCCTTATTACATGAAAAAATGATTTCAGAATGAGTACATACCAATTTTTATTCCACTTATGAGCAAATTCCACCAGTAACATGAGCTGGATAATCAGGAAGAAAAAGCCAAAAAATGCACCAATGTGGCGCCACACTGCAAATAAGAAAATGGCAAAATAAATTGCAATATGTAACACTCAACATAATTCACAACAATAGAGAATAATTTCGACAGCCACGTGTACAATAATTATGATCACAAGGGAAGGTTATTTTTAGCGGTTTTTGTTTTGCTGCCTCTACAGTGAAAGCTCTGACTGGTTACTGTACTTCAGGCACAGGAAAACAGCCGTGCAGTCCCCGGTAGTCAGACTGAAGCTGTTACTACCAGCCTCTATATACCATTTTCTTACATTAACCACACTGCTACAATCCAGTGTGAAGAGGCTTGCAGAGAAACCGATGTATCCTAATTAAGGGCCCATTTCCACTAGCATGCTGTCTTCCGCATCAGTTTTTCTGGTTGCGGATTGCTGCGTTCTTCACGCATTTGTAACGTGGAAATCTGCGCCTGGCTATCAATCATTGTTGGGGAAAAGGAGGCGTGCTGCAGAAATCTGCAACATGCCATCCAAAATGCATCGCATAGGAAAAAATGCATTCAGTGGAAAAGGGCCCATAGGAATACATTGGAGTCAGTTTGGAGTTGGCATCCAGAATTTGCGTGTAGTGAAATGTATACATTTTTGTTCATCATGTTACATTTGTCACTGTATTTACCAGGGCTGTGGAGTCGGAGTCGTGGAGTCGGAGTCGTGGAGTCGGGCAATTTTGGGTGCCTGGAGTCGGAGTCGGGAAAAAATGCACCGACTCCGACTCCTAATGAATTTGTAACTGTAATTAAAATAGAAAATATGATAAAATGTTCTATTTCTCAGATAATAGTCATTAAAAATAATGTATATATACAGTATATATACAGTAATAGCTGTGCTTAGTCCACAAAGATGAAAGAAACCAATCAAAATTAGTTACTTGTGCTGCTTCAATAAAGCAGTCCCCGTATTTTTAAGGTCAGATATACATATCTGATTGTGACTGTATATATGATGTGTACACAGGAATCTCTTATATATACTAAATAACATCTATGCTGTAAGAATAAAGCCTGATGTGTAGCTGTGTCACTAATAGAGATGGTCAACGAGATGGAAATAATTCTGCATTGATGCTGATTTATGCAAATGTAGGCACTCCCTTTGCTGATGAAATAAAATAATTTGATATGTTATTAAAATTTGGTTTGGTGACTACAAATTAAAGGGTAACTGAGACGGATGAAAAGTAAAGTTTTATACATACCTGGGGCTTCCTCCAGCCCCCTTCAGGCTAATCAGTCCCTCACTGTCCTCCACCACCCGGATCTTCTGCTATGAGTCCTGGTAATTCAGCCAGTCAGCGCTGTCCGGCCGCACCCCGCTCCCACAGCCAGGAACATTCTGCACCTGCGCAATAGTGCTGCACAGGTGTAGCATGCTCCTGGCGGCGGAGTGTGTGCATGCGCACTACGCTTGACTGACTCAAGTACCTGGACTCATAGCAGAAGATCCAGGTGGCGGAGGAGGACAACGAGGGACTGATTATCCTGAAGGCGACTGGAGGAAGCCCCAGGTATGTATAAAACTTTAATTTCATCTGTCTCAGGTTTACTTTGTTACACAGTAGTACTATACTCTACATATGCACTCCCCACAGAGCTGCAGGGAATCTACTGAGAATGCTGTGCACATTGAACACAGAGGTGTTGTCTGTTTACAATCTCCTCATTCCCCTGCAGAGTACCTGCACATCATTCTTACATGCACCCACACTTGATAGATGTTCTTTGTTCCGGTTGTACCTTTTACAAGTACTCTTACCAAGGACTTGTTTTAGTCTAAAGGGAATAAATATAGTAGTCTACATATCCTTCTCACTTCAGTTGTCTTGTAAAATTCCTAAGCGTTGGCAGTTAAGAGACGAATTTCATGTTACATACTTTTAATCAACAAAATTGTAATATGCAAATTAGAGGAGTCGGAGTCGTGGAGTCGGAGTCGGAGGAATCCTAAACTGAGGAGTCGGAGTCGGAGTCGGTGGATTTTTGGACCGACTCCACAGCCCTGGTATTTACTATTTCTTCCAAATCTGTATTATGTACCAGTGTCTATATTTTGTATATACCAATGTGTGCATTATTGTACCCCCATGTTTGTACTCTGTACAGCGCCACATAATATGTTGGCGCTTTATAAATCTATAATAATATGAGGAAATGCAGGAGAATGTCTGCTATTGATGATGTCAGAGGGTGTGTAACCTATGTGCCAAAACCCTAACAATGGTAAATTCCTGTCTACTCATATTCAATCTCCCAAGTTTACACAGTATAAAGCTCCATCTAAACCATACAATTTTTTGTGCGATTCGAATCATTTTGCCATTGAAGAACAGTGGCAAAATGAATTGAATCCTCATCGGACATGTTGGATTGAATCGAATCGATGAATTGAATCGAACAAAAAATTATATGGTGTAGATGGGGCTTAAGGTTTCACAAGCAGAGTGTCAGTTTGTAGAAAAATACACTTTGTTATCATCACTAGCACAGAATGTGATTGAACCTCTTAAGGTCCATACACACGGCATACATTTGTCTGTAGTTGTGAGGCAATGACAAACAGACAAGAGACAAAAGCATATTTATGGCAGCGACAATTCGAGTTTGCGACAGTTGTACACACCTAATAGAAACAGTGAAGACACGATGGAAGCCGTCTGCCACAGACTATGTATAGTAGTAGTACTATGGTAGCGACTCTGCTGCCTGTAGGAGACTTTCATGCACACGACAGGACACCAATAGACTAAGTGACGGTGTGTGAGACAAAAGTCACAAGAGATTCACCAGTGTAATCGCTCAAACATGGCTGAGTCTGCAGACAGTCTTTGTCTCTTGCCATGTCCACACAAACGAACCGTCACTCAACACGTGTCTGTAGAGACATTTGTACGCTGTGTGTATGGGCCTTTACATCTGCTATGATAAGAGTAAATGAGGAAGACAACAGCAGCTGTGCACACCACAAGCTGTTACCACACATCAGCTGCTGCACACATGGGAATAAACTCAACGCACAGCATCCATCAGGAACACAAACGGACCCCCAACAGAGGCCATGACCTTCATCGTCAGAGGGTAAAAATATAATATTTCTTGGTTACATTTATTTACATTTTTAGAAAGATGACACATTTTGAACAAATGTTTTCATGTTATTTATAAACTTTGTTTTAAAGTGCAACTAAACACAGAATATCCTCTCTGCTCTAAAAGATTAGCCACAGTATGATAAACTCTATAGACAAACATTTTTTATGGACAAAATCCTAAAAAAACTTAAGTTTATAACATGGTTTAAATTTGCAGGGAGGAGTGAAGTGGTTAAGCCTCAGTGTTTACTGTCGGGAGTGCTCCTGCAGTCTACTCACAGCTGCTGATCAGAACTAGACACTTTGAGCTGACTAAACTAACACAGAAGCACAGAGCAGTGGATTTCTTCAGCAACTATAAGTGGAATAATGACTTTTCATTGTGTTCAGTGCAAGAGTTCTGGTCTGCTTTAAATAGAACACCAGCCAAGTAAAAACACATACCTCCCCCAAACTACCTGATCTGCGGGGCTAGCCAAATCAGGTAGCATTCCTTACGGCTTGTCTCTGTTGCTCCTGTGCCAAGTTTTCGTTTAGTTCCATTTTCAATTTAGGAAAAAAAAATGGCTGCGACTCCGGGGACACAACGCTGCAGCTGGCCTCTCTGCTTCTTATCACAGAGGAGAGGCGCGAAGAGACGGGATAGAGGTGGGGAGATGGGGGGGGGGGGAGCGTAAGAGGCGTTTTGCAGGAATGCCCCTCCTGCAAGAGATGCCCCTTCCCCTAATGGTTTGCCGACAAGTTAAAGGGGCACAGAAAGCGGCACAGGAAAGGCACAGAGGCAGAAAAAATATTTCTGTGTCCCATTTGTATATATAAAAAAAAAACAACACACGGGTACACGTTAACAAAAATATAAATACAGGATACAGTCATGACACTTAAGTTGCAAAGTATGCTGGGTTTTCTGAAAGTGATGTAATATTATCGTGTTTGTAAGCATGATCTCTGGCATAATGTACTGGGGGCACCTACCTATACCTGGCTACCTATACTGGGGGCACCTATACCTGGCTACCTATACTGGGGGCACCTATACCTGGCTACCTATACCTGGCTTTTTATATATGGGGCATCTATACCTGGCTTCTTATACTGGAGGCACCTATACCTGACTACCTATACTGGGGGAACCTATAACTGCTTCCTATACTGGGGCAAACTATACCTGGCATCCTATACTGTGTGCACCTATACCTGCTTCCTATACTAGGGGGACAACTTTACCTATTTCCTACACTGGGGGCACCTATACCTGCCTACCAATACTGGAGGCACCTATACATGGCTACCAATACTGGAGGCACCTATACCTGGCTACCAATACTGGGTGCACCTATACCTGGCTACCAATACTGGAGGCACCTATACTTGGCAACCTATATCGGGGGCACCAATACCTAGCTTCTTATATAGGGGACACCTATACCTGGCTTCTTATACAAGAGGCACCTATACCTGGTGTCCTATACATCCTCACAGGTTTGCTTCAGGCAGCAAAAACTCTAGAACTGGCCCTGTCCATGCTGCACAGAAATGTGGACAGAGGAGCACAACATCAGCACTGTATCTGCACTAACTGGTGAGACCTATGCTTTCTGTGCAAGCTGCTGCGTGTTTATTGCATGTAAATCCCTGCATATTGAGCACTATGCATTTTGATCAAACACTGAAAAGAAAAAAAATTATTCTTAACCACTTAACGACCGCCTAACGCCGATAGGCATCGGCAGGTTGAAGTGGTGTTTCCATAGAAACGGCTGCTCGTTCGTCCGGCCGTTCCATGTCAGTTCACGGAGGGTGTCTCCGTGAACAGCTCTGCGAGCCTCCGATCGCGGCTCGCAGGCTAATTGTAAACACGTGGGGAAGAAATCCCCGCTGTTTACATCAATACGGCACTGCTGCGCAGCAGTGCCGTAAAGGAGATCGCCGCCATCTGATAGGCTAAAGCCTATCAGAGGCGGCGCAGGACGGATCTCCGTCCTGTGCCGCCCAAGGGAAGGAGGGGAAGGAGGGAAGGGCGGAGAGGGCAGAATAGCACTGCGGAGAGGGGCTTTAGGAGCCCCCCCCCCCCCCGCAAAACCCAAACAGCCGGCGGCGATCAGACCCCCCCAGCAGGACATCCCCCTAGTGGGGAAAAAAGAGGCGGAAGTTTGATCGCCCTGGCTCAAACACGATCTGTGCTGTGGGCTGAAGAGCCCACGCAGCACAGATAAGGGGAAAATCCCCTGGTCCTTTATTGACTGATTTAAGATATAGTACTATAGTATGCTATATGTGCTTAAATATGACACTTTCTGATGTAGTAAACTTCTGATATGGTAAACCACTTTGCCTGGTCTCTTGGAGTTTACTATAAAGAGATTCTACTGTATATATTGTTTAATCTCTGTATCAAGCAACTCTACTAATTATGGCGCAAATCAGGGTGTCTTTATTTATGATGTGGCACTGAGCGCAAATCAGGGTGTCTATATTTATGAGAGGTCTGTACATACCTCTCTAATCGCCTCCTCCTGCCCCGCTCATTTCTAAATACAGCAGTAACACACATTTACACGGACACCATAAAGTAACAAAAGTAGCTCCGACCTAAAATACACTCACTTAAAGCGGTTTAAAACTGACAATTATCATATTTGCTTTTGTGTACAAGTATTAATATTCATTTAGATATTATAACTTCACAAAGTTCAGTTAATTTACTTTGAAAGCTGCCTGTGCATTTTATTTATAACTGTTGTCATTCTGTTTTAAAGCCAATGGGTGCCGGTAAAAAAAAGAAAAAGTCAGATACTCACCTAAGGAGAGGGAAGGCTCGGTCCTAATGAGCCTTCCCTCTCCTCTCCCGGTGCCCTCTCCCGGTGCCCTCGGTGCTGCGCTGGCTCCCCCGCCGTCTGATCCGGCTGCCCTGGTGTCTCCCGCCCCTTCCCCGGGGCCTGCGTGTGGGGGGCGGGGCCTGGCGGACGCGCCGGGTGAGCTATTGGGCGCGCCCGTCGTGTCTGCCTGCTCCGCCCCTCCGCTCGCATTGGCCCTGGTGTGAGGGCGGGAGATGCCGTACCCGCGGCCCAATTGGTCGGCGGCCTGCACATAGACGCAGCGTAGCCCACGGAAGGACACGCCTCCTGAAGAAGCCGGCAGAGTCCGGCGAAATCGATCGAGGACGCAGTCCTCCACCATGAGGTCCTCCCCTCCATGCCTCCATGCTGCCTAACCAGGTGCTGTATCCTCCTCTCCACACCTCCAGCATCAGAAACTCGGCTAGTCTTTCCAGGCTTCGCCATAGCAAGTCAACACTGGTGGATACAGTAAGAGCCCTCAGGGCACCTCAGCTGCACACGCTGTTTGCATAGAGACACTGTTAATACTGCCATGCATCTTGTCTGCTTTTGCTTGATGAACTGCCAGCACTGGATGTGCCTTGCTGTTGCTTCAACCTGATTCATGCTGATATGCCACCTGATGTGCCTGTTTGCAAAGGTTCTTAGGAATTACACTGCATGTGCTATGCCATGCTATAACATAGGACTGTGCTTTGCTACATCAACATGCTATACTGAGGTGACCTGCTAACCTGATGGGACGCTGAGTACTCTACCTGTTTTGCTGGATGACTATATGCATGGTCCTCATATAATATAGGAGGCTACAGGATATGAAGAAATTATTGTGTATTGGATGAATGTTCTGGAATTTATTTTTTGAACTGCTTATGGTATCTTCGATTCTCCGCATGTGAGAGACTCAGTAATATTTTTCCACATCAGGATTTTGATCTATTTTTGCAGGGCTGCGCAGCCATTAATACGTGTGCACACGATCCTTTTGCTTAGGAGGGGGAGAGCATTGGGGACGCCTGGGTGGGTACATGCATGGATGGGGTGGGGGATGGGCTACATGGTGGGATTTTATCTTGCAGTTTTTAATAATGAGCATATGTTTGAATAAAGCTTTGTATTTTTGAATAAGACTGATTTGTATTCAGTCAGGTCTCACTCCTCCTTTACCCTATCTCATAGTTTGTGCTATTTATAACTGTTGTCATTCTGTTTTAAAGCCAATGGGTACCGGTAAAAAAAAATAAAAAAGTCAGATACTCACCTAAGGAGAGGGAAGGCTCGGTCCGAATGAGCCTTCCCTCTCCTCTCCCGGTGCCCTCGGTGCTGTGTTGGCTCCCCCGTTCGCGTTCGCCGCCGCAGGGACTTCGGAGGTCTTCAGGAGCACTCGGGCTTCCGAAGACGGGCCGCTCCATACTACGTACGCGCGAGCGCGTCATAGAGGGCGCTCGCGCATGCGTAGTATGGAGCGGCCGCGTCATCGGGAGCCCGAGTGCTCCCGAAAGCTCCCTTCGGCATGCGGAAGTGGCAGTATTTGACCGAACTGGTCGAATACTGCCACGGGGGATCCTGCGCGGGACCGGGCACCGGGAGAGGAGAGGGAAGGCTCATTAGGACCGAGCCTTCCCTCTCCTTAGGTGAGTATCTGACTTTTTTTTTTTTACCGGTAAACATTCACTTTAAATGCTGGCAGCAGTCATTTCTGATCTGTTTTTCACTTCGGCACTCATCTCATCTCAGTCCTGCACAGCCAGGGAATGTTTACATAAATGTATCAAGTAAAGAATGTGTACACAAGATAAGATTATAAGCAGTTGGGATGAGGGTTCTCCCTGCAGAAGAAAGAGTCAGCCCTGTGATGTAACCCTTTGAATGCTGTTTTACTAAAAAAAAACAAAAAAAAAAACTTTGTGTTAGTATGCTATATGCTGTAAATAATCTTTTAGAGCAAAGAAGAAATTCTGGGTTACGGGTATATTCCGCTTTAACCGATGTGAAATGTTAATTGAACCGCATTAAAAACAAGTTTACAAGACGTTACCTAGAAGGAAAGTGTCCTGGTCAGGAATGAAGAAGGCTCCGGAGCACATTCCTACCAAAACCAAAAACTTGACGAACCAGAAGCTGCAAATATAAAACATTACATCATACGGCAGGAATGTGTCAGGTGTACAATACAGTCATTCTCTGGGGACGTAAGAAAGACAAAACTATATTGTGTGGCTACATTAAGTTCTACAAGTGCTCAGTAAGTGCTGACTAAACTGACATCATAAATGACATGCAGGTAACTGGACGCAGCAGCATGCATGTTCACACAGAAACACCCCGACAGTCCTGAACCTAAAACACTGAAACAGCACTCTGTCCTCAAATGAGTTCTACCCTTCTTCAAGTACAGTAGACTATTCCTTTTACCAGTTCCAAATTGCCTGGCAGCTTTGCTGATCTGTTTGGCTGTAGTAGTGTCTGAATATGAATAACACCAGAAACATGCTTGTTCAGGGGCTATGGCTGAAAGTATTAGAAGCAGAGGATAACACTGCAGCATTCTGTAATATTTGCAGTACGTATACAAATTACACTTTGCATTTTAAACTATGAAACAGTGCAGAGATAAAGGCCCTTTAAAACCCCTCTGCTCAGAGAGCTCAGAGAAGCTCTTTTGCATAGAAAACCACGGAATTTTCGTAACTCTTCCTGTACTGGAAACAATATGAGACTCATATCTGTGCTACTAATGTTCTATTTCTTAGCTGTACTACACATATAATTCATTATATCATAAGGTTATTTTAACTTCAGATTCCTTTAAAGAAAAACTCCGACCAAGAATTGAACTTTATCCCAATCAGTAGCTGATACCCCCTTTTTACATGAGAAATCTATTCCTTTTCACAAACAGACCATCAGGGGGCGCTGTATGGCTGATATTGTGGTGAAACCCCTCCCCCAAAGAAATTCTGAGTACGTACTCTTGGCAGTTTCCTGTCTGTGGACCCTGTTGCATTGTGGGAAATAGCCATTTACAGCTGTTTCCAACTGCCAAAGCAGCAGCTACATGACCTGCCAGCAGTAAAAATGTCACCATGTGATAAATGTCAGAATATAAATCAGGGAGAGAAAAGATTTTACAATGGGAAAACACTGACTAAATCATTTATACATAATTATTGTAAAAATAAAGCACTTTTTTATTACATTATTTTTACTGGAGTTCCTCTAAACTGGCAACTCATAATTGCTGTAGGCCATACTGTGTCAGTCTTGGTTCACACTTGACCTGGACCATGTGCGGCCAGTGGGAGCTCGCAGTGTAGCGTCCGCTCTGATGGTCTGCTGTGGTCCGGCTGGAGCCCGGGATAAGTGTGTTACCCCCATAGGCTACACGGGGAATACATCCGCCTTCCCTGGATTATCACAAACTGCACAGAGGTGCGCCCCGCTCACCACAACGGATCCCGCTGATCTGTTACAGAGTGACAAGTGTGGACGGCTCCCATATGTAAAATAAGAGCCGTTACGCAGTGAGCAGAGAGCGGCAGAATAGCCCAGTTACAGAGCATGCTGTGCAGCACTTACCCATTGTGGATAGCAGCCCGACAGCCTTTGCTGTTCTTGATGTTGATAGTGAGGATGCAGAGAATAAAAAAGAAGCAGGCCATGCCGAAGCACACTCTGTACACAGCGGAGTACCCCACAAGCTTCTCACAGTTCTCTCCCGCCTTCAGGTGCTGACAGATATCTTCATAGAAGGGAATCTAACAAGGAAACACATGGCAGGTCAGCATGCAGAGCAGACACAGCAGGACAATACTGGCAATAGAGGCATTGTTACAACATTACAATGTAATACATTATTCAGGATACCCAATATTGCGTTAATTATTCTAGTTTTAGAATCATAAATGCTTCCTATACCTATATATAGCTGGATACTGGTATCTAACTCCGCCTTCCCAGTGATGTCACAGCCTAGGCAACGATGTCACACTGTATTCTACCCCAGTGCACTCTGGGAGACCAGGTGTTGTTTCTGCTCACTTAAAGGACAACTGGGGTGAGAAGAATATGTAGGCAGCCATGTGTATTTCCTTTTAAACAATACCAGTTGCCTGGCAGCCTTTCTAATCTATTTGGCTGCAGTAATGTTTGCGACAGCAATTAGCGATTGAATGTTTGGGCAACCTTGTTAATCGTCATGATTTTCCTGTATAAATCGTTGGTTGTTACAATTAAAAATGTTAGTTAAATTTATCAAATAGGAGACACACACAGTGATATTTGAGAAGTGAAATTAGGTTTATTGAATTTACAGAAAGTGTGCAATAATTGTTTAAATAAAATTAGGCAGGTGCATAAATTTGGGCAACTCAAATTGGCTTGGTAAGCTCAATGACCCCTGACCTACATACACAGGTGAATCCAATTATGAGAAAGAGTATTTAAGGCATCCAATAGTAAGTTTCCCTCCTTTATTAATTTTCTCTAAAGTGTAGCAACATGGAGGTCTCAAAACAACTTCAAATGACCTGAAGACAAAGATTGTTCACCATCATGGTTTAGGGGAAGGATACTGAAAGCTGTCTCAGAGATTTCAGCTGTCTGTTTCCACAGTTAGAAACATATTGAGGAAATGGAAGACCACTGGCTCAGTTCAAGTTAAGGCTCAAAGTGGCAGAACAAGAAAAATCTCGGATAGAAAGAAGCAACGAATGGTGAGAACAGTCAGAGTCAACCCACAGACCAGCATCAAAGACCTACAACATCATCTTGCTGCAGATGGAGTCACTGTGCATCGTTTAACCATTTGTTGCACTTTACACAAGGAGATGCTGTATGCGAGAGTGATGCAGAGGAAGTATTTTCTCCACCCTCCGCACAAACAGAGAGCGCTAACCACTATGCCACCGTGCTGTACCGTTTAGTGTATATATCATCAGAGTGAAAAAAGATTTTACAATGGGCAAACACTGACAAAAGATTATAACATAACACATGATGCGATTTTACAGCACTGTTACATTGCAATCCTATCACAAAGCAACATGCATAGTGTGAAAGGCCCCCTATCCCCACTAAACAACAGTTAGGGATATTTTCCACTAAAAGAGCTTGGCTGCAATTTGCTTATGGTTAGCAGGGAAAAAAAATATATCACTGGCAGGCCGAGATGTACATTACAGAAACCAATAGGCAGGGCCGGATTTAGGCCAAGGCCTCCTAGGCCATGGCCTAGGGCACCATAGGAGGAAGGGCACCAAAGCAACAGGCTAAACTGGTGCAGCATTTGCAAGCTTGCTGCAATGCAGGGAGATCAGACAAGTGCCTGACACGATACTCTGCTGCCAGCGTCCTCTGCAGCAGCCACCTTGCTCTCTGTGCACGTTTGCATTGTGGCCGGCGGCTATGGACGTGGGCAGCATTGAAGACGGAAAGGAAGAGGAAGCTTCTGCACTGGAGACTGGTGGAGAAATGAGTTATGGCTGCTGGGGTGTGAAGGCAGCTAGCTACCTATAGTGAAAGGGTGTGGGGGGGTGGAAAAAGGAAAGATTAAGGGAGTCATCTGGCTACTTATACTGGAGTAAAAGGGCGGAGGAGTCATCTGGTTACGTATACTAGAGGGAAGGGGGAGGTGTCATCTGGCTACCTATACTGGAGGGGAAGGGGAGGAGTCATCTGGCTACCTATACTGGGGGGCATTAGGCTACCTATACTAGAGGGAAGGTGGAGGGGTCATCTTGCTACCTATACTGAAGGGGGGCGGCTGGTGACAGTGGCCTAGGGCGGTAAAGAGTACAAATTTGGCCCTGACTATAGGCACAGATGTTGTGCACCCTACACTTGACTCTCTGCAAACCTACAAAGTCCCACTGAACCGCACCGCAAGCGTGCTGGCTGGCACCGCTGTCATTTCTCCCTTACTTCCATACCTGGTGTAGGAAGCCACAGGGTGTACCTTAGCATTAGGTAGCCTGAGGTGCCCCTGACTGAAGGGAGATCTAGTCAGTGGAATGCCAGGTGCTGGGTGAGTAAGCTCTCATTTAAACTATCATCAGGACTCTGCATAGGGAAGGAGGGAGGGAGGCTCTAGAGGAGTGAGCCGCCTTTCCATCATCAGGCGCCTGTAGGCATGTGCCTACAGTGCTTTACCGTAAATCCGGCCTTGATCACAGGCTTTCAACTCTGTGCATTGCCATTTTTTTGCAACTAAAAACATAAGAAAACACATTTTTTTCCTAGGTAATCCAGTAAAAATCACAAAGCACAATCAGACACAAAAACACAAAAGGCTGAGAATCGCAGAAAAACCGCTGAGGGTCTCATGGCATAAAATTGTGATCAAATCGCACTGCGTTTGCATTTTTTTCAGTGGAAAACAGCCCTTAGTGATGTCAACCGTGTGATGTTCTCTATAAAGCATGATGACAAATGCGTAATCACTGTATCCATGCATCATAATACTTCTAATTATTATAATGATATTTCATCCTCCTTTGCAAAGAGAGGACAACTTGTGTTGTTGAAATGTGAAATACCATCATTTGGAAAAGTTTGAAATCAGCTGAGAAATAAACTTATAAGAGAACATTAGTACCTGGGAAGAAGAAATAACCTTGACATCTACATGTGTCCATTACTGGAGATATCTGTGAGAAATGTACAGAGTAAGGCCTGGGATCCACTACATATTGTTAATCGCTGTCGCAATTGCTCTGCGTTTTTGCTGGCGTTTTGCATAGTGATTTCTGGTGCTTTTACATTTTTCTGGATAATAAAACTGATACAAAATCAATGAACCGCAATGCTCCTATACGTAAAGAGGAACTGTAGTGAAAAGAACATAAATAAAATTGCATTTTTTTTTTACAATATTAATTTATAGATTATTTAGGGGCTGAGCCCACTAACGCAGTTGAGCGCAGTTGTATGCAGTTGTGTCCGCTTTTCAGCATCTGTAACATTGATGTGTTTCTGAAAAGCCAGCACAATTGCGTTAGTGGGCTCAGGCCAGTGTTTGGCCATTGTAAAATCTTTCCTCTCCCTGATTTACATTCTGAAATGTATCACTGGTGGTGACCTCTTTAGTTCTGCCAGGTGATCTGTACAGAATGTTTGTTACTGAGAGTTCTATGAACAGATGAAGATACTTCTTGTTTGCCAGTTGGAAAAAGCTGTTATTTCCCACAATGCAACAAAGTTCAAAGACAGCAAACTGTCAGGACCATGGTCATGACATCACACTGTGGGAGGGGTTTCACCCCAATATCAACCAGACAGACCTCCCCTGAGGTTCTATTCGGGAAAAGGTGAAGATTTCTTGTGGGAAAGGGGGTATCAGCTACTGATTGGGATGATGTTCAATCCTGGGTTAAAGTCCCTCTTTAACATTGAATTGCAAATGTTGAAAAATGCTGTAGGACCCGCGATTGGCCCAATCACAATTGCTGCAGTGGGTACACCTGCATGCACTTTCATTGGCATAGCCCTTTTTGTGATCCCAAATTGCAGCTGAAATCACTCCAGTGGGCCTCTAGCCTAACATAACTGCTCATCTCTCATTGCCATGCTTCTGCCTGCCAACTATGCAGCCCAGTCACCTGGAAGGAGTTTGTAGTAGCACAGCATAAGCAGAGGAGCTGTTCCAAGTTATGCTACGTACGCACATGCGACAACGATCGTTCGTTGAGAACGACGAACGAACTTTTAATTGATGAAAGAACGACCTACGTAAAGTTAGTTTTAAAAGGTGTGTAACGATCTGATCGTTAGAACGAACGTTACATCACGTAAAGCAACTATTACGCCTGCGCATAAAAATGAGAAGTTTCACAGAGAAATAGTGAAATGCGCATGTCAAGCCTAGTACGAACGACCCTTTCCAACGATGTACTACTTTTGCAAACGATCGTCGTTGGTTAAAATCCGCCGAGACAGAACTTTCTTTTGTAGCGATTTGGCTCGTTCGTCGTTTGCCTTAATAGTCGGTGGTTCGTTTTTTGTAACGATCGTCGTTGGTAAAGATCGGGGAACGATCGTTACAAACGACTATGGTCGCATGTGTGTACGCACCTTAAGAGGACCCCACCTTGCTTGTGGTTGTTAGACAAATGATCTCCCGTTCTATTTTACTAATACAGCTTACCAAAGCCAGATTCTCCAGCCAGTCCTCCTATAATTCCCCCGCAGGGATGTGCACATTCTAAAGCAAAGCACAGCAATAAAGAGCTGCCAGTTCAGGACACAATCCAATGTTATATTGGCAATCAGAACCTATTCTGGCTGTACGTCCGCTAAATCTAAAGGAATAGTCATAAATGTGGATTCAATAAGAGCAGAGTTTAGGTTTATCTGAGGATAATGAAGCACTGAGCACTTCCAAACCGTCTCTGCTCACTGCATTGGCCTCACACTTTCCATCTGATGGTATTACAGGATAAACTGCACATTGTGGCCGAGACAAGTATGTATGAGAGAGAGAGAAAGGAGGGAGAGGGAGAGGGAGAAAGGAGAGAGAGAGAGAGAGAGAGAGAGAGAGAGAGAGAGAGAGAGAGAGGAGAGAGAGAGAGAGAGAAGAGGGGGGGGGGGGTGAGGGGGAGGAAAGCGATCTGAGGGGAAGAGAGAGAGAGGAGAGAGGGAGAGATAGAGAGGGGTGAGAGAGATCAGAGGGGAAGAGAGAGAGAGAGAGAGAAGAGATAGAGAGGAGAGAGGAGAGAGGGGGAGAGAGAGAGAAGGGAGGAAAGAGATCAGAGGAGTAGAGAGAAAGAGAAGAGATAGAGAGGAGGGAGAGAGGAGGAGAGAGAGAGAGAGAGAGAGAGAGAGAGAGAGAGAGAGAGAGAGAGAGAGAGAGAGAGAGAGAGAGAGAGCGCTTGTGTGTATTTTTTCACTAAATTGTGAACATTTCTCGGGGGAAAAAAAACGTAGTTTACACTACAAAGTTGAATTCATGTGAGAAGTGTAACGATTGTGGAATTCTTTCCGTGGTTAGCGCCCATTACGCGCGCTGACACTGCGGAAATCCTCCACAAGCGTATAATTTGAGAGAACCCAGCAAAAGGTGCAATGCACCTGTAGAGGGAAATTCCTGTCGGCAGATGGAGCTGTGGAGTTCAGAGGAACAGCTCCTCTGCCCTGCCACTGACACCAGATAGGAATTGTATGAAGGGAAGAACACTGGGCAAGGTAGCCCTTAAAAAGAGAGCGAAGCGACAGAGGGTATGTGTGTCCACCAATCTAGTCGCCACCCAGCGACGACGGACACACAACCATGAAGAGCAGGTGAGAAGGCAATCGCAGGAGATGGCGATTGCTAACACCGACACAAGACAGAATAAGCACAGATAGGAATGTATGTGTGTGCACCAATCTAGTCGCCAACCTGCGACAAAGGACACACAACAGAGGAAACCGAGTGAGAACGCAATCGCCTGAGAAGCGATTGCGAATGAGAATGAGCAAAGGGACAGATTGTATGTGTGTGCACCAATCTAGTCGCCAACCCGCGACGGTGCATACACAACAGCAGATATGAAGTAGGAACGCAATCGCGAGAGAGGCGATCGCCAGAGGTGACACAAGGCTACAGCAAGGCAGAGCACGAGAGCAGCAAAGGCACAGCAAATCATACAACGAGAAGATAAGGAAAATAACAAACGCTAACTAAACGCAAACACCGCACTCATTGGCAACAGCGAACACGTTTGCAGCGCGGTCTCCGCGTGTTAAAGTGGATCCGAGATGAACTTTTACTCATTGCATAATTGTGTTCCTTTCCTATTGTTTATAGGGCATTCCTCAAGCCAAATACGTTTTTGTTTTGTTTTAATACCCTAATTTCCTATAAACTAAACAAGCCACACCCACAGCTTCTCCAGAGTGCCTTGGCGCTTGCAAGGGATTGTGGGATTTCAGTCTGGGCAGGTGAAAAAGGTGTTACTAGCTATAGATTTCAGAGGCAGAGTTTTCACAATCTGAGAGCTGCAGTGCAGATACAGATCAGTTGCCTGTGTAATGGAGGAGATAAGAGTGGAGTTTTCACAGAATATGCAGATTAGCATGCCTAGATACAGATAAGCTTGCCTGTGTGTGTAATTGTGTAATAGTGACAAGCAGAAAACATGTCTGCTCCCATTGTATCACAGGAAAAAATATTAATATACGGTTGAAGCTGTTTGAAGATAGATTTGCTGTGTAAACTATCTAAACTTTAGATAAGATATATAGACCGGTTGCTTGTTATATTTAGTTTTTCATCTCGGATCCGCTTTAAGCACAACAGAGACAAGCACGCCTAACTAACCAACACAAGACAGACACACTTGCTACACGGTTGCCTTACCGCAGGTACCAGCAGGCGTAGACAGACATACAGACGAACAACAGGAATGAGTCACACAGGAACCACTGCTCTTACTGTCAGAGCCAGTGCGAACCAAGTACGAGAAAGATCCACTGCTCTTCCGTCAGAGCAGTGTGATCCAAGCACACAACAGACAGAAGGAGTAACCAGAAGCGACCGTAGCTAAGGTTAGCTCCAAGATACAGACCACAAGAATCCACCGCCTCTAACGCTAGGGCGAGTGCGATCCAGACAGACAGAACGATTTCCTGTCGACCGCCGCCGGCGACAGGACAATCACAAGACAGAAGGAGTTACCGGTAGCAACCGCTGCCCCGGCCTACACTCCCAGACAGAACAAGGCAAACAGATAATACAGTCCTAATTGCTCCTAACAAGGATGCCTAGCGCAGTCCCAAGAATTACTCTAAGCTACTCTTAAACAATCCAACAGAGAAGACTGACACTCCAGGAGTGTGTTAACAAACCGTTATGACCAGCGAAGCCTTCTGGTCAGCAGAAGCCTTATATAGTGCCAGCCCACAAAGGAGACAGCTGGGCAATTTGCATGTATGCAAATCCCTCAGCAAAGCAACTCTGCAAGTTGCAATATGAAGCCAGGTCTCTTCTCCAGAGACCTGCATCTCTCAGACATAAGGAATGGTCAAACAGCTGGCTGCCTGCGCAGCCAGCTGAGCGGATCATTACAAGAAGAAGACTTACCTGTCTCTTTTTAATTCATGTGTTCTTTCTAAGATTTACTGGTAATACAATACTTTGTGGCCTGCACTGCAGGTTAGCAGTGTTGTTCTGTTATTTCCTCAGTGTGCAGCAAAGCATTTAATGCTTTCCAAAGACACTTTACATGTAACGACCATTAAACAAATCAATTACAGTGGTTGGACTATTTCTATACAACTGCCACCTAAAGATCCGGGAGGGTCCAAATGCAAAAAGTAGTCGACACCACCTAAAAGCTTTTTTTATGTTGAAGATTACATTCTCATGTCACAAATAACACCAGCTGCAGCTAAGTAGGTGCTGTTTACAACCTCTGTATTTCTAATGACCTGAGACATGTGCTGAGCTCTGACAATCCATTCCAAAGACTTGCTAAACTAGATTCCTTATCTGATAAAAACACTCTCTGAAGTTAGTGCAATAACAGGACTTATTTCATCTCTGCAGAAAAATGATAGGACTTCCCTTCTGCTCTTCCTGTGTACAACAAGCTGGCAGATGAGATAACCCTCTACTGATACTTAGTTCATCTCAACAGACATACAACAGCAAACATATTTACTATTCAAAAGGCCTCAATCCTTCAGGACGGTTCTAAGGCCCAGATTTACCTCACAGGAGCCTATAGGCATAGATGTCCGGACACCTTAGACTTTGCTTTCCATTAAACTACAAACCCCCACCAAACTGCACCACATGTGCTGGCTGGACCAGCTGTCACTTCTACCTTACTTCTACTTCGCCCATCATAGGTAGCTACAGGTACGAGGTACCCCTTAGTTTTAGGTAACGAAAAGTACCCTCAGTATTAAGTAGCTAGAGGTGCCCTCAAGTATTAGGTAGCAAGAGGAACCTCAGTTTTAAAGTCAATGGGAACCGTGTGTGGAAAAAAAAAAAGGCAGATACTTACCTATGAAGAGGTCCTATAGAGCCTTCCTGCTCCTCTTCTGGTGCTCTCAGAGCAGCGCTGTCCCCAGGAGCAGTATTTGACCAATTTGGTCAAGTACTGCTTGCTCCGCTGGTGAAGGAGGCTTCGGAAAGTCTTCGGGCCGCTCCATACTGCGCACGTGCGAGCACCCTTTTTTACACACTTGTGCGTGCGCAGTATGGAGTCACCTGTCTTCAGGAGAACTCATCTCCCCGAAGACTTCCGAAGTCCTAGGCAGGGAGTTCAAACACGGGAGCCAGCGCTGCACTGAGGGAACCGGGAGAGGAGCTGGAAGGCTCTATGGGACCCAGAGCCTTCCATCTCCTTAGGTAAGTATCTGGCTTTAAATTATTTAACAGACGGTTTCCAGTGACTTTAAGTGGCTGGAGGTGCCCCTGACTGAAGGGAGATCTTGTCAGTGGAATGCAAAGAGCAGTATGCCTAACCTCACTGTCATTATAGGGTGGGAGGGAGAGAGGTACTCAGGGAGTGAGCCGCCGTTCTGTCGTCAAGTGCCTGTAGGCACGTGCCTACAGTGCCTTATGGTAAATCCGGCCATGCTGGTTTTACACTAGCAACCTGGGTTTTCATCTGATCTCACCGCACCACTAAAAACAGGCTTTGGAGATACTGGCAATAATACGCGGTAATGTAAGTTTTGGCAACAAGCCAAACTATAAGTGAGGTTCTCTAGCGTTCACTACCAGTGGCCGAAATACGAATTGCAAGAAAGTGTATTGAAAAAAATATGCTTCCACACATGCGCACCACAACGCGAATCAGTTTAAGGTATCTGCGGCACCACCGACTTGCATGACTTCCGGTTAACACGTTGCCGCGGATGTTGACCTACAGCGCGCTGAAGCTTTCGCATCAGAAGCAATACCTCCGGCACAATGCATCAGATATGAAACGTCCCTTAAACTTTCATTGCTTTAGCGTTACCCTGCGGTAAAAAGGGTAACGCAACGCAATGAAAACACGCTAGTGTGAAAGTGGCCTGAAGTGTGCTTGAGAGAGGGGGAATTAAAATATAAACTTACCATCATTATATATAAGCTCTTCAGACACCTCTAAGCTCCTTATTGCATCCGCCTACCTATCTCTTGCCGCTGTAGCAGTGGGGTAACTACAATTCATGCCCCCCCCAGCGAAACTCTGATGCCCCTCCCCCAATGTGCACATGCCCTCCTTTGGTGACCCTCACAGCCTGAGGGCCCATCTCACAAGGGTCAGAAAACAAGTGTGGCCATCATGATCTTCACACCCATAACTAGTGTAGCCACAAAAACACCTGATGTGAAGGATGGCTCCCTGTATAGGAGGAAGGGCAGGTTAGTAGTTGGGGCCCCCCACAGCTCTGGGCCTCCCTGTGATTGCAGGGGCTGCTCCCCTCTCGATACGCCCCTGCATTGTAGCACCGTTTTCCAGCATATCTTGTCTACTCCTCCCGCACCCTCGCATATTGTAATCCTGCACAGCAGTCCAGGCCATGCACGGTTCAGAAACTGCAGATGCCGGGAATGCTTCTTGTGGTGGATGCTTAACAGTCCGGGCGCAAAAGGAGCCTGGAGATCTTATATTTAACATCTGGGCAAGTGTATTTTTAGGGCCCCTTTCCACTGTTTCCACTGTGCCGGCATATGTCAAGCGAGATGCACTCCGGCACTTGCTGTAAAGTGAGAACGCATCCAAATCCCTCTAGCTGTGCCATGCAGGGCTATAGGGAATCGCATGCATTACCCGATTTTATGCTGCATGGGATCCATTTTTTCCCCGCATGCAAATTGAACAGCAGCGTATTTATTTCAATAGGCTTTGTTTTGCCTTATGAATTTGCATGTGGGGAAAAGGAGCAAATCAACCCTAGAGGAAACAAACAATGGGATCGCTGGGGAATCGGCATCGCTGGGGGTGCGTAGATCCGCCCAGTGGATCGCTTGCAGGTCGAGGTCGCTGGCTGCCATACACAGGCCCGATTATCGGCTGAGGCGGTCATGATCAGCTGCCTCAGCCGACTTAAGTCAGGCGTGTGAACGAGTATGTACGCTTAACCACTTCAAGACCGCGGTAATGTAAACCTACATTACCATGTTTGTGGCTGCTTATTCCTGACAGGGCATAGATTTCCATTACCGCACCATGCCGATTCGCCACTCCCGCTATATTATCAGAGCTCTGTGAGCCAGTCAGGAGCCATTTTCATTGGCTCCTGACCTCATGATCACTGTGAGCCAATCACATTGGCTTACATTGATGGGCAGGGTTAGGAGCCAATTAAAGCGGCTCCTGACCGGCTCACAGAGCTCTGCTGTCATGGTGACGGCAGAGTGAGGGGCATACGGCGATGGGTGAGCGGCGTGACTAGAGAAAGTGGCTGGTCCGTGTGGCAATTCGTCAGAAAACCTTATTTTTTAGTACCAGCAGTCTCTGGTCCTTAAAGTGAACCTGAACTGAGTGCAATTATTTAAAATAAACACATGATGTATCTTCAAATGAATATTGCATACTTTCTAGTCGTCATTTCCTCTCAGAAGCTCATCATTTTCTTCTTACAACAGTTCCTTCCAGTTCTGACAAGATTTTGTCAGACCTGAAATGTATCAGTTGCTGTCAGTTTTATATCAGTTACTGTCAGTTATAACTGAAAGGAAAACTTATGAACAAGGTAATGTTTCTTTATGGCTCAGGAGGGAGATATTACAGTTTAACTGTGTGCTGACCAGGAAGCTGTTATGGGGTAATGGCCATTTTCAAAATGGAGGATGGGGAATTCCATTAATCACAGTGGACAAACAGGACGCAGGAGAGGAGAAATAAATTGATGAATAGACTACATGGGAGGTAAGTATGACGCGTGTATGTTTATTTTGACTTTTCATTTTCAGTTCAGGTTGGCTTTAAAGGTGCCAGACACTGATGGTATGGAAAGGGTTAAGACATACACAGCACACTGCAAACTAAAATGAAAATACTACATTTGTTTTATAACATTACATAACATAATGCATCACTGTGTGTCACTGATACGTGTGATAGCATTTTTTTTAAAACAAAGGCGAAATTTCACTTTAAGGACTTAGCGATGCCTTTTTTCTGTACTTGCTATGCTACCCCGCCCTGTGTGCTCCCTTCTGATGTCTACAGCTTGATTGAGCAGAATGCTCACCTCTTTCTCCTAAACCAAGAGCAATGGCTGGTGAGTCACCTGCTTGTACAACAGGAATGCCCTAATATGCTGCACTCTCCACAACTAAGCCAATCAGCAGAGACTGCAGATCATCAATCATCATTCCCCTTTCTATGTCACCGCCCAGACCCTGGCATTCCCAGCAGGTTGTTACAGCTCATTAGGTGTTGGTTTTATGACATCCTTCTTTATACCAACAAGATCAGGTATGCAATTACCACTTCGCAATTACCAGCCTTGTGTTATTATTATTATGTATTTACGATCAAAAAGCTCGCCCGTTTAATAACAGGCGCTAGGCAATGCCGCCCACAGCCATGCGCGCACATGCAATGTGTCCCCATACATGACCCCTAAACGCGGCTAAGGCCACACACACTCTCCACGCCCGCCCACGGCCCCATGCTGTGCATGCGTTCCAGGCAGCTGGCCCGGACACATGGATGCAGGGACATCATTATATCCAATATAGTGCTGACATCTTTCCCAGCAATTTACATCCTGTGTACAGTCATGTCACTATTGCCACAAAAAATTACATTTTTTCAGCACTAAAGTAAACCTGAGATCACGGCTAAGAAAAAAATGACACATACCTGGGGCTTCCTCCAGCCCCTTTTAGGCTAAATGGTCCTTCGCTGTCCTCCTCCACTGCCTCGATCCTCCGGTAGAAGTCGGGGTGTACAGCGCATGTGCGGCCCAGTCACTTGCCCCGTCACCAGGAGCAGTTTCCTGCGCAGAACTCTCCTGGCCGCGGGAGAGTGATGGGGCAGCACACGCGGCTGGACTACGCCATCTGGCCCCGACTTCGGAGATACCGGGGCTTCTACCGGAGACTCCAGGTGGCAGAGGAGGACGGCGAGGGACCAATTAGCCTAAAGGGTGCTGGAGGAAGCGCCAGGTATGTATCATTTTATTCTTTATCCTGATCTCAAGTTTACTTTAATAGACAGATTATTTTTCATAAACACTTTTTAATTGTTTTCCATCTGGAATATTAAATATTACAAAAAATAAATCTATATTGCTTGTAGCTCCACCTGCTGCTGGTTTGGTTGGGAAGCTTTGCAAGTACAGCAGGGGCTTTCTGCTTGTATTTTACTGCTGTGTGGTAAGAGGTCAAAGCAGGGCCTATGTCTCAGTCACAAAGTCCAAGGACTTTTGTAATATTACAGGCCTACCCTACATATGGCAGAAGCAAATTAAAGGGAACCTTTAACTGAGAGGGATATGGATGTTTTCTTTTAAAAAAAATACCAGTTGCCTGGCAGTCCTGCTGATCTCTTTGGCTGCAGCAGTGGCGGAATCACACACCTGAAACAAGCATGCAGCTAATCCAGTCTGACTTCAGTATGAGCACCTGATCTCCATGCTTGTTCAGGGGCTGTGGCTAAAGGTATTAGAGACACAGGATCAGCAAGAGAGTCAGGCAACTGGTATTATTTGAGAAGGAAGAATCCAGATCCTTCTCAGTTTAGGTTCCCTTTAAAGGGAACCTAAACTGAGAAGGATATGGATTTTTCCTTTTAAAATAATACCAGTTGCCTGAATCGCGTGCTGATCCTGTGTCTCTAATACCTTTAGCCACAGCCCCTGAACAAGCATGCAGATCAGGTGCTCATACTGAAGTCAGACTGGATTAGCTGCATGCTTGTTTCAGGTGTGTGATTCAGCCACTGCTGCAGCCAAAGAGATCAGCAGGACTGCCAGGCAACTGGTATTGTTTACAGGAAACATCCATATCACTCTCAGTTAAGGTTCCCTTTAAGATGCTTTTTCAAGTTTCTTCCAGTTGAAATTCACACAAAAAGGGCAAACTATACAGAGAAATAAAGTATTCAAAGCTGGAAAACATTAACTACATTTACTTATCCTAAAGAAGAACTCTATCATGTGCAAATCTTTCGTTTTACACAGGGATGGCTTTACCATAAGGCCATGAGGGCATGTGCCTACGGGCACCTGATGGTGGAAAGGTGGCTCACTCCCCTCTCCAAGTGCCTCCCCGCCCCTCGCCTTACTTATGCAGAGCCCCATGCAAAGTGTAAATGAGAGGTTACTCATTCTGCTCTCAGCATTCCACTGACAAGATCTCCCTTCAGTCGGGGGCACCTCTAGCTACTTAATACAGAGGTTCCTCTAGTTATCTAATACTTGGGGGCACCACTAACTACTTAATATTGAGGGTACTTCTGGCTACCTAAAACTAAAGGGCACCTGTATCTACCTACAGCAAGGGAACTAAGAGAGGAGTGACAGCTGGGACAGCCAGTACACTTGCAATGCAGTTTGGTGGGGGTTTGTAGGTTCATGGAGGGCAAAGTCTAAGATGTCAGGACTATAGGCTCCTGTGAGGTAAATCCGGGCCTGCTTTTGCATTTATGAGATGCTAAAAATGTAATAATCTAGTGTAATAGTTCCCAAGCAGGTAGCATATCCTAAACAGTTATACAGTGGCTTGCAAAAGTATTCGGCCCCCTTGAAGTTTTCCACATTTTGTCACATTACTGCCACAAACATGAATCAGTTTTATTGGAATTTCACGTGAAAGACCAATACAAAGTGGTGTACACATGAGAAGTGGAACGAAAATCATACATGATTCCAAACATTTTTTACAAATCAATAACTGCAAAGTGGGGTGTGCGTAATTATTCAGCCCCCTTTGGTCGGAGTGCAGTCAGTTGCCCATAGACATTGCCTGAGGAGTGCTAATGACTAAATAGAGTGCACCTGTGTGTAATCTAATGTCAGAACAAATACAGCTGCTCTGTGACAGCCTCAGAGCTTGTCTAAGAGAATTTTGGGAGCAACAACACCATGAAGTCCAAAGAACAAACCAGACAGGTCAGGGATAAAGTTATTGAGAAATTTAAAGCAGGCTTAGGCTACAAAAAGATTTTTCAAAGCCTTGAACATCCCACGGAGCACTGTTCAAGCGATCATTCAGAAATGGAAGGAGTATGGTACAACTGTAAACCTACCAAGACAAGGCCGTCCACCTAAACTCACAGGCTGAACAAGGAGAGCGCTAATCAGAAATGCAGTCAAGAGGCCCATGGTGACTCTGGACGAGCTGCAGAGATCTACAGCTCAGGTGGGGAAATCTGTCCATAGGACAACTATTAGTCATGCACCGCACAAAGTTGGCTCTTATGGAAGAGTGACAAGAAGAAAGCCATTGTTAACATAAAAGCATAAGAAGTCCTGTTTGCAGTTTGCCACAAGCCATGTGGGGGACACAGCAAACATGTGGAAGAAGGTGCTCTGTTCGGATGAGACCAAAATGGAACTTTTTGGCCAAAATGCCAAACGCTATGTGTGGCAGAAAACTAACACTGCACATCACTCAAAACACACCATCCCGACTGTCAAATATGGTGGTGACAGTATCATGCTCTGGGGTTGCTTCTCTTCAGCAGGGACAGGGAAGCTGGTCAAAGTTGATGGGAAGATGGATGGAGCCAAATACAGGGCAATCTTGGAAGAAAACCTCTTGGAAAACCTCTTGGAGTCTGCAAAAGACTTGAGACTGGGGCAGAGGTTCACCTTCCAGCAGGACAATACCCTAAACATAAAGCCAGGGCAACAATGAAATGGTTTAAAACAAAACATATCCATGTGTTAGAATGGCCCAGTAAAAGTCCAGATCTGAATCCAATCGAGAATCTGTGGCAAGATCTGAAAACTGCTGTTCACAAACGCTGTCCATCTAATCTGACTGAGCTGGAGCTGTTTTGCAAAGAAGACTGTGCAAGGATTTCAGTCTCTAGATGTGCAAAGCTGGTAGAGACATACAGGGCCGAGCCTGGGCGGGTGCTGCGGGTGCAAGGCACCCAGGCACCTGCCTCTGAGAGGCGCCGCCCGGCCCCGCTCTCCCCCTGTGGCCGAAGCTTCAAGCTCGCTCCCTCCCTCTAGCCGCCGGCGCCGCCGCGTCAGACCTCGATCAGGCGGGCGGGCGCTAGGACCTAGAACGCCGCACTGATATGCGGAAGTGACATCACTTCCGCATATAGAGCGGGTGCGTCCGGCGCCCTTTTCCTGGTCGGGTCGCCCGCTGATTGAGGTCTGACTGAAGCTGCTGAAAGGTGAGGGGGGAGCGGAGGATGGAGCGTTGGCGGCGGGGAGCGCTCCTGTCACTCACTAGCTATCCTGGGCACAGATGCCACCTGGCTACCTATCCTGGGCGCACATACCCCCTGGCTACCTATCCTGGGCACAGATACCACCTGGCTACCTATCCTGGGCGCACATACCCCCTGGCTACCTATCCTGGGCGCACATACCCCCTGGCTACCTATCCTGGGCGCACATACCCCCTGGCTACCTATCCTGGGCGCACATACCCCCTGGCTACCTATCCTGGGCGCACATACCCCCTGGCTACCTATCCTGGGCGCACATACCCCCTGGCTACCTATCCTGGGCGCACATACCCCCTGGCTACCTATCCTGGGCGCACATACCCCCTGGCTACCTATCCTGGGCGCACATACCCCCTGGCTACCTATCCTGGGCGCACATACCCCCTGGCTACCTATCCTGGGCGCACATACCCCCTGGCTACCTATCCTGGGCGCACATACCCCCTGGTTACCTATCCTGGGCGCACATACCCCCTGGCTACCTATCCTGGGCGCACATACCCCCTGGCTACCTATCCTGGGCGCACATACCCCCTGGCTACCTATCCTGGGCGCACATACCCCCTGGCTACCTATCCTGGGCGCACATACCCCCTGGCTACCTATCCTGGGCGCACATACCCCCTGGCTACCTATCCTGGGCGCACATACCCCCTGGCTACCTATCCTGGGCGCAGATACCACCTGGCTACCTATCCTGGGCGCACATACCCCCTGGCTACCTATCCTGGGCGCAAATACCCCCTGGCTACCTATCCTGGGCGCACATACCCCCTGGCTACCTATCCTGGGCGCACATACCCCCTGGCTACCTATCCTGGGCGCACATACCCCCTGGCTACCTATCCTGGGCGCACATACCACATGGCTACCTATCCTGGGCGCAGATACCCCCTGGCTACCTATCCTGGGAGCACATACCCCCTGGCTACCTATCCTGGGCGCAAATACCCCCTGGCTACCTATCCTGGGCGCACATACCCCCTGGCTACCTATCCTGGGCGCACATACCCCCTGGCTACCTATCCTGGGCGCACATACCCCCTGGCTACCTATCCTGGGGACATATATCCCTGGCTATATATTCTGGGGACACTGTCTGTTTGTCATTATGTGCATTTGCTGGTGAAAAGCTGTCTTATTATGTGCATTTGCTGGTGAAAAGCTGTCTTATTATGTGCATTTGCTGGTGAAAAACGGTCTCTTGTTATGTGCATTTGCTGGTGAAAAGCGGTCTCTTGTTATGTGCATTTGCTGGTGAAAAGCGGTCTCTTGTTATGTGCATTTGCTGGTGAAAAGCGGTCTCTTGTTATGTGCATTTGCTGGTGAAAAGCGGTCTCTTGTTATGTGCATTTGCTGGTGAAAAGCGGTCTCTTGTTATGTGCATGTGCTGGTGAAAAGCGGTCTCTTGTTATGTGCATTTACATGGGGAAAAGCTGTCTCTTATGTGCATTTAGTGGGGAAATTTTGTCAGTAAAAATAATCTTTTGTCAGTAAATTTTTAGGTATTTGTCAGTAAAAAAATAACGTGAAAGGTTGGCAACACTGGCAGGCTGCGCGGCGCAACGGGAAAGATACAGGCAGCCCACCTCACGCTTGGGCTTGGCGGGGGGAGGAGCCTACGACAGCGAGAGTAGGGTGGCCGCAGGCAGCCATAAATACGTAGTGTGTGACTGCGTCGCACTCGCAGAGCCTCTCAGCCTGAGTCAGTCCAGAGACTAGCAGACTCGCAGGAAGCCAAAGCCAGCCAGGAGCAAGCCCATAGAAGAGGGGTAGGAATGGGGTATCACATGCATGCGGAAAGAGGTGGAAGGTGTGGGTGTGATTAGGCAGGACACTGGTGTGGTTATGTGGTTGGGCGCGGTAAATTTAACCACTCCCATAGGCGCCAGAGAAAATCTTGCACCCAGGTGCCAGGCACCCCAGGCTCGCCCCTGGAGACATACCCTGAGGGCTGGAACCCACAGGAGCGCTTTTGGCAGCATTTTGGCAGCGCTGCGATACGCTAGCGCTTTGCCAAAACGCTGGGCTAATGTTAATGGATGGGGCAACTTCCACAGGAGCGTTTGCGTTTCCCAGAAACGCAAACGCAGGACCTGCAGCATTTTGGGAGCGTTAGCCCTTCAACGTAAAGTATTGAAACGCTAGCGGAAACGCTCAGCAAAACCTAAACTGAGCGGTTTTGCTAGCGTTTTGCGGTTCAGCACACTGTAACAAAATGAAAAATAATTCACAGGCCCAATCAGGATAAAAACGCGAAACGCAAAACGCTACGCAACCGCTGAGCAAAAAAATACAATGTTGCAAAACGCGACCGAAAACGCACATGAATGCGCTTGAAAACCGCTCAGACAAAACGCTAGCGGTTGCGTTTCGCGTTTGCTGATTTCAGTGGGTTCCAGGCCTAAAAGACTGGCAGCTGTAATTGCAGCAAAAGGTGGTTCTACAAAGAATTGACTCGGGGGGCTGAATAATTACGCACACCCCACTTTGCAGTTATTTATTCCCAGTATGAAAGTCTCAATAGGCTTTCATTGCCCAGAGGTGGGTGTGGTAAAAATACTGCACCACATTGCCCCAGTGTAAAAGGTCCCTAAAGGGAACCTAGGATGGGAACAAAACAAAATGTATACATACCTAGGGCTTCCTCCAGACCCGTTTAGGCCAAATACTCCCTCGTCATCTCCCTGGGCCGCACTGATCCCCTGCTGGATGGCCCGCTACATTTCTGAAATCGCGCTTAGCTGTGCATGCCCCTGTCCCGCGAGCAATCTGCCTGAAGGGGGCTGGAGGAAGCCCCAGTTATGCATACATTTTTTTTCATCCCCATCTCATATAGCCTTTAAAGAGACACTGAAGCGAAAAAAAAATTATGATATTATGATTTTTTTTCACTTCAGTGTCTCTTTAAGGGCTTTTATTTATTTTTTTTAAATTCTTTATTTTAGTGTTATATTAATATTTTATTACAATTAGCATTTCAAGTTTCAGGAAAGCATACATTTGAACAAAGGTGATCTTCCAAAAATGTGAGACATTAGGAGACGCAGCTCCATTGCAGTAAATAAGAAATAGATACACCAAAGATAAGAAAAGGCTTAATGCTAAAATCCTGATTTGATCAGCTACTGTGGATTTTATTATGCATAAGAAATATAGCAATTAAGGAACAATACTATTTAGACCTATAACTCAACATCAGTTGGGCACACATTTTGTGTGTCCTGGTTAGGAATGGCATGTCGTCTCCTCTCCCCCCCCCCCCTATTTCATTCATGTATTTTGAAAAAGATCCTCCGTAGTCAACTCCAAGGTATGCCCAGTGTCTTGCGATGCCACATCTTTTCATATCAGGTCAAGCCCTCCAGTACTTTATTAAAATCCCCTGACTCTCTAAACACGCTCCAGTACGACCATGTTTTGCGAAAGACTTCTGTTCTGTTCAGAACAGAGTGAGTTAGATTTTCCATTGCATAGATATGATCTAATTCTGTAATTAATTCGCTCGAGCTAGGCGGAGTAACGTCTCCCCATCTTCGTACTAAAAGGCATTTAGCTGCATTTAATATATGTCGAACTACCGATTTTTTATATGCCTTCATTGACCAAGAGTTATGATGTAGGAGGTAGAATTCGGGGGAGAATGGTACCTCTCGTTCTGTAACGTGCTTCAGAAGCCTTTCTATTTTTCCCCAGAATTCTGCTATAAGTGGGCATGTCCACATAAGATGCATAAGCGAGCCAACTTCCCTGCCACATCTCCAACATCTATCATCTAGTTCTGGAAAAAGGTTGTGTAGTTTAAGGGGTGTGTAATACCATTGAGACAGGATTTTGTAGTTGATCTCTTGTATTTTGGCCGATAAAGAGGTCTTATGGGCATATATTCTTTAAGGGCTTTTAAACAAATAAGTAAGTGAAAATCCACCACTAGGAGATGGACTAGTCCAAAACCTGATCGATCTGTCCGATTTTTACTACCTACTTTAAGTGACCGGTACATAGGGAAAAATAATTAATAGCGCACTTTACTCTGTGAAAAATGCACATTTACAGTCTATGTATGTGTTACACTCATTTGTGATAGTTGTCCTTTCGGTGTACCACTGCGAGCCCTTCATGTGAAAGAGTGTCGCAGCTGCAGTACATGTACAGACTATGGCTACATATACACACACAACGCTACTCACGTGTTCCTCCATTAGCTTGGCCACCGTTGGAGACATCATGACAGCACAGACCACAGTGACCAGGAAGAAGAACATGGCGTACATGATGCGGGTGCTTGTGGACTGCTTGATGCCAGGGCAGCAGGTGCAGCACAGCGCACAGGCCGCAGAGCCGCAGCAACAGGCCAACTGCAAGAAAAACACACAAAACAGTGAAGCCGCAGCTAGAAAGTGAACAACATTTACTGCACAACTAAAGTTTATCATTTCATAGTTTTACCCATACCGCCCAACTTTATGAAATAAGAAAGAGAAAATAAGATGAAATGGTGCCCTAGGCAAGATAGCAGTTTTTGCCTGCTGATAATGATCGCCTGGCTTATTTAGACAGATTTGGTTAGCCTGCCTAGGTTAGCCTTGTGGATGATCTGGCTTTGTTTAATTGATGGGAACGTTTAGAGAGTCAGTTAAACACATCTAAAGAGACACTGAAGCACAAAATAAATAAATTATGATATAATGAATTGGTTGTGTAGTACGGATAATTACTAGAACATTAATAGCTGAGAAAATATTCTCATATTTTTATTTTCAGTTATATGCTTTTTTTTTTTATAACATTGCATCATTCTCTAATATTTGCAGTTTACACACTACTCCGCATTCTAAATGATTTTACAGAGCAGGCCAGTGAACTATTGACCTGTCACCACCCGTGGGTGTATGGGAACAGTTACCTCAGGTCTCACAATCCCTGAACACTTGCCGGTGCCTTGCCTCAGCTGGATTGCTCGTACAGCTCATATACCATGTGTATGAAGGAAGAGACGGCACACCACTGGCTATGCAAACTTGCTGTGTATTAGTCGAACAAAACACTACATGTTACGGATAAAACATCCTTCATCAGGTGTAGAACAGCAATGAAGCGTATAAGAACACATATACATACACATTCGAGTATGGACAACCACACCCTAATCAACTCCGCCCACTACCCGAAATGGAGTTCCATATGACCGTTTGTTTTGCACTAGTGGGAAACTGCACTATTTGAACTATAAACTATGGACTAATGGGTTAATGGTTAAGGGGGCGGAGTTGATTAGGGTGTGGTTGTCCATACTCGAATGTGTATTTATATGTGTTCTTATACGCTTCATTGCTGTTCTACACCTGATGAAGGATGTTTTATCCGTAACATGTAGTGTTTTGTTCGACTAATACACAGCAAGTTTGCATAGCCAGTGGTGTGCCGTCTCTTCCTTCATACACAAACTATTGACCTGTCCTCTGCAGAAAAAAAAAACAAAAGACAATACAGTGCCAGGCAGTTGAGATAACAGAGCTCTCTGGGACTTTGAAATTCGTGGAGCTCAATGGCTCTTTTGCATAGATGACAACTGGAGTTTCTTAATTCTTCGTGTACTGGAAACAATATTAGACGTATGTCTCTGCTTCTAATGTTTTATTTCTTAGCTGTACTACACATACAAATCATTATATCATAATTTTTTTTTCGCTTCAGTGTATCATTAAACAGTAGAAAAAAATGCATATATTTACATAAATCTGTACATGAAGCCGGATAGAGGGACTAATGAGGAAGAAAGAAGAACAGGGTTCTCAAAGTGGGACAGTCGGGAGCAATGTTTTTTTTTTCCTTCAATGTGACAGTGGTGCTTTTTCGGGCAGGATGAGAGGTGATCGTCTTTTTTATGTGTCATTGTTTTCCTGACATACTTTGTTGAATATGTATGAGGGGGAATTAACAACAACAACAAATAACATTTGTAAAATGCTTTTCTCCCGTAGGACTCAAAGCGCATAAGCATGGCTCAGACCATCGTGGTACAGAGGGAGAATTATATAAATCCGGAAATGACAGGCTAAACAGGTGGCTTTTCGGTCTGGATGTGAATAGCTCCAGGGGTGGTGCTGTCTTTACTGGGTGTGGCAGGGAGTTTCAAAGAGTAGGGGCAGCATGACAGAAGGCTCTGTCTACAAATTTTTTGAGGTGCACTCTGGGAATGACCAAGTTTATAGAACTTGCTGATCTGAGGTGCTAAACTCTCTAAATACATACCAGGTGCATTTTACTTCTGTTCTGTGCAAGAGTTCAGGTCCACTTTAAGTTACAAGTGTACTTTAAAGCAAACCTGAAGTGAAAATCAAACGTATGACATAATTGTCTGTATAGTACAGATAATGAATAGAACACCAGAGTCTCATATTTCTATTTTAAGCTGTATAATTTTTTTTAATATTCTGTCATATTTGCAGTTTACAAACCACACTCTGTCTTTTAAGCTATAAAACAGCGCAGAGCTAATGACCCTTTGAACTTTCATGCAGTAAAACCTTATCTAAAGCTGTCACTCACTGTTTCTTGGCTGTTCAAGTGCTTCCGAAAACAGGACTGTTTTCAACCAAGTTGGGTTGAATAGCTCAGAGAAGCTCTTTTGCATAGATAACAACTGAAGTTCCTTAACGCTTTCTGTACTGGAAACAATATGAGACTCTTTTCTTTGCAACTAATGTTTTATTTCTTAGCTGTACTACACATACATTCATTATCTCATAAGTTTATTTTTGCTACAGGTTTGCTTTAAGCAAGACAATCCATGAGAAAAGATTTGTGACAACTCCACTGCCTCCAGGTATTCTGGGAAACGTAGTTTGGCATGGTTTCTCCTACTTTGGGTGTCACACAGTGAACGCTGACTGACCCAGCAGCTGATTCCAGAGAGGAAAGGAAATGAGCTGCACTGCAGCGGTAAGCACATTTAGCTCTATGAAGCACGTATTTTCTCCACCAGTTTGCATCTATACATTGTTTATATTCATGAATCCCACCACTGCGAACAGATTTTTCTTTGTTCAATTTTCGGTTTCGTAGAGCTTTAACAACATGAGCATTTGCCCTAGTTTGGCAAACATCAGCTAATGAAAGCAGATTTTATACTATATTCAGCCGGTATTTCCCTGACGATCCTCAAACTGGAGAATTCTATTTATTGAACTTTAATGTTTAACTTTTCAACATACTTCAGGTTTATAAAGCTGTCATTATTGCATCTTTTACAAGGGCGGGACCACAAGTGTCTGCAGGTCTCAGTCCAGAATAGACAGAGCATGTTTTCCTTCACTGTATAAACAGCAGAGTCTATTCTGATTCCATTCCAGAGAGGACAGGAACAGATCACGCCTGGCCAAACAGCATAGCCGGGGACTCCTAGGGAGACTCCTGTAATCACACAGCACAGATAAATCAAAGTCTCAGAATCACAGACAGCCAAGCTGCCCAAAGCAAGCAAATATGTGCAGATTTATGTGGTGTACAGAAAGCTTCCCAGTTGTCCCGCCTTCTGCCTCCCTCTCACTGCACAAAGGCAAATAAGAGTATGCTGAGCAAAGTTAAAAAAGAGAAATTGAAATTCTATTTTGGTGACCCAAAATGTTTTCCTAACTCTCTATTTGGGAACTTTCTTTTTCCTCTCGCCACCTCCCAGCTTACTTAATCCTTTTTCTGCAACCTGATATGATTTATGACAGACTTGGCATATAACAGGCAATGCAAGTTGTTTGGACAATATATAACACCCAGGAGGAAAATTCAGCCATGCATTGCTCTGACGCTGATTTTTCTAAAGGAGCAATGGCAGCAATTGGTCTCAGAAAGAAGGAGGCAGTCCCATATAGAGGTTTGAGGAGATTTATAATATATTTTTGACACGTTCCATGTGATTCCTGAATCTAGCTTCTATCGTTTGAAAATATCAAGCAGCATATGCCTACTTAAAGTGAAAGTAGGTAGAAAATTAACTGATGATATAAACAATTGTATATATTTTCCTACTCCTCAAAAATAATCTTTTTATCTGATATCCCAGTTTTATTTTATATTTAAAAACTTAAAAAGTAGATTTAATGTGTTAGTAGTGTATTTGGTTAATGTCAATGTCACAGTCTTTAATGTGTCCAAGAGCTAAAATATATAAATTGACCTTTTTTTTATCTATCATCTGCACTCAGAAGCTGTTCTCTGCCAAGCGAAAGTTTTATGGCTGTAATTCCTGATCAGTGAGGGTTACGCTATAGTCTATATACTAGGAACTGACTGGAGAGAAACTGTCAGTTGCATACTTTAATGTTTAAAATCTTTCAGGCAGAAAAAAAAAAAAAACAGCCTAGTTCATATGTTTAGCACTGTACATACATGTCTATCTCATCATATCACATGTCACCTTAGGTACACTTGAACTGTAATATTAGATGGCGGAAGCAGGTCTTCATCATGCAGTACAAGCTAGCAGCAAGAGCGGTGCTATGGATCATAAGTGAGATCTCTGATCCAATATTGAGTAGTACAAGTTGGTTCTAAGGCCTGGTGTACACCAAAAACCGCTAGCAGATCCGCAAAATGCTAGCAGATTTTGAAACGCTTTTTCTTATTTTTCTGCAGCGTTTCAGCTAGCATTTTGCGGTTTTGTGTAGCGGTTTTGGTATAGTAGATTTCATGTATTGTTACAGTAAAGCTGTTACTGAACAGCTACTGTAACAAAGAACGCCTGGCAAACCGCTCTGAAGTGCCGTTTTTCAGAGCGGTTTGCGGTTTTCCTATACTTAACATTGAGGCAGAAACGCCTTCGCAATCCAAAATCTGCAGCAGCCCGGGAGTATGCGTTTCTGCAAAACGCCTCCCGCTCTGGTGTGCACCAGCCCATTGAAATACATTACCCTAGCAGATCCGCACCCGCAAGCGGATCGCAAACTGCAGCCGAACCGCTCTGGTGTGCACTAGGCCTAATAGTGTATGGCTAGTGCTAGCTTCAGAGTAACACAGGGCACGTCAGGAACACAGATCAGAGGCAAATAAACAAATGTCCCAATACACAAGCCCCTATGAGAACTATTTTCATCTTGGTACATTCTGGCAAGCCAAATCATCTACCAGTCTATAGTATTACGGCGAGATCTCTGAACTTAAAAGAGAATCCGTGACCAAGAATTGAACTTCATCCCAATCAGTAGCTGATACCCCCTTTCTCCCCCCTTTCCCATGAGAAATCTATTCCTTTTCTCAAACGGATCATCAGTGGGCTCTGTATGGCTGATATTGTAGTGAAACCGCTCCAACGGAAACTGTGAGAACCTTTTTGCATTGTGGGAAATAGCTGTTTCCAACTGCCAAAAAAAGCAAGCAGCAGCTACTTCCAGTGACATCACCTGCCAGCAGTAAAAATGTCACCATGTGATAAATGTCACAATGTAAATCAGGGAGAGGAAAGCATTTACAATGGGCAAACACAGACTAAATTGTTTATACATAATTATTGTAAAAATCAAGCTTTTTGTTATTACATTATTTTCACTGGAGTTCCCCTTTAAGTTTCCAGTTAAGCCCACTTCTGCAGTCATGCTCATCTGGTCACCCACCCTGACAGACGTCTTGTCCATTTTGTATTAATACTTAAAAAAATCATCCCAGAAGCCAAGGTAACTGTACAACTAAACATGGATCAATACCAATATAAAGCCTCTGTGAGTCCTCAGCAGTCTATTCTACACTGTGCATGCGTGAGCATCAGACTAGCCTGTGTGCAGTATGGATCTGCTCGTCTTCAGAAGAACTGGGGTCCCGAGTACTTCCGAAGGCTGCCCAAGGAGGGAGAAAGGGGTCATCAACCAAGCAGGTAGAAGAACTTCACCAGAGCCCGGCGGTGGGACGAGGGGTCGGAGAGGGTTGGGAAGGCTCTATGTAGTCCAGAGTCTTTCCTCTTTATAGGTAAGTATCAAACTCATTTTTGCAGCAGTATTGCTTTAAAGGGAACCAAGTGCCACTTTTTCCTCTGCAGTTTGTCATGGTTTCTAATAGTTATAGGAGCTGCCAAGTTCCCCCCTCCATTCTAGCTGCCCATTATTTATCCAGGGGAAGGTGAGAAGATAGCATCTGTGACTTCTCTAAACTTTTTGAAGCACTGTGTCTATCTTACCCCCCACCCTGCTGATGAAAGCTTTTGTTTGTTCTCTACTAATGTGTGCAATAAAATATTAGCTTTCCTTATCTGCCTGAAATTTCTGAAAGTCAGGCAGGCCTTGGAAGTAGAAGAATAAAGGCCTCTGCTAAACTTTTAAATGTAAAAAAAGGTAAAATTTGCCTTTTTTTAATAATGAGACATGTTGTTGGCATGAAAACAAAAAATGGACACCGAGAGCCCAATATAGTATAGTAAGTACTGGTATTAGGATGAAGAATGAGAAGGCAAGTATTTTGGCACCTCTGTTCAATTGCATAATGTTGTTGGCATGCATGTTTAATGTGATATTGAAATGTCCTATGTGCTAAAAATGGTGCTTGGTTTACTTTAAGTGGAGCAAGCCAGATCTAACATGCCTAAGCTTGAGACAGCCTACCGCTGTCTATCCAGACCTTCAATTATAAACTCAACTATGTTTCTGGAAATGCTGCATCTAGTGGAACATTTTCCTTGGACACCAAGAAGACCCCCATTTAGGACTTATACCCAGCTGCATGCCAAGAATAAAACAAGAACCAGCAATGAGGCAAGATCACACACACTGTGTTTATCCTGTGCAGTGCTACCACTCTATGCTTCTTTCATGCTTTACAGCAGGGGTCTCAAACTCAATTTACCCGGGGGCCGCAGGAGGCAAAGTCAGGATGAGGCTGGGCCGCATAAGGGAGTTCACGTGTCCCCGCCGCAAAACGAGGGCTGCAGAGCCCCCAAATTGCCCCGGGGGCAATCCGCCGGCATTTCCTGGAAGGGGCAGAGCTTTCAGCTTCAGCTCTGCCCCTCCTGACGTCAATCGCGGCGGATCGCCGCCTCTGCCCGCCCACTCTAAACATAAAAAAAAAAATTGGGAAAATAGGAAAAAATGCCAGGAATCTTCATACAGCCATATTACGGCTGTATAGCGATACCTGGCCAAAGCGCTGCGGCTGCGTATGGACCCCCTGGAAACTCTGTCAGGAAATGTATTGCTCTTTCTTTTGATACATGTAAAATTACACTACCGTTAGGCTTGCTACTAAAAGTGACATTTACCGCATTTAAAAGTATACTATTTTCCTTCGAAACTTTAAAATCGATTTTCTCAAAAACTATAAGGTCTTTTTGAAAAATTGTTTTTTCCTCTTATTCCTAATGATCTCCTTAACATATCCTGCAAATTTAGGGTTTCTAGCATTTAAGGTGGATTTGCTATTAACCATTAAAGTCGGCGGGTTTTTAAATGTGTATTTTTTTCCTTTGCAACTTTAAAATCGATTTTCTCAAAAACTATAAGGCCGATTTGAAAAATTTTTTTTTCCTCTTGTAGCCACTGGGGGCCCCTACAAGCTCTGGGGCCTTGGGGCCACAAAATATTGTATCGCGGGCCGCAAATGGCCCGCGGGCCGCGAGTTTGAGACCCCTGCTTTACAGAGAACACTTGTGGGTCTGAGGAATGAAAACCATGAGTTTGTAGACATGGGCTGCAGCTGCCACGAGGCATGTGTGTGTGACGGGTGGGGTGACCAAAATTAAAGATGTGGAGAAGACTGTTGTCTGCATCTCTCTGCTGTGCAGCCGTTACATGCAAGCTACAATCATTACCTCTGGGATTAAAACAGTTCCTACACCACAAATGTAACCTTCCTTTCTTGGCATAGCCCATGGCTGTTTCTAAGACAGGTGCTTCCCGTCTTCTGCAAGATAGTCTTTCCCTGGAGCTATCAGTAGGGAGGAGTCATCTCACACAATGCTAAGGCACTCTGAGGTGAATTCACTCATGTTCCCCTGAGGTGGAGGACATAACTGATCAACCTGTCCACATACTATTAGATGAAGTAGATAATCGGTATCTAGGTGATTTATACAGTGGTGTGAAAAACTATTTGCCCCCTTCCTGATTTCTTATTCTTTTGCATGTTTGTCACACTAAAATGTTTCTGCTCATCAAAAACCGTTAACTATTAGTCAAAGATAACCTAATTGAACACAAAATGCAGTTTTAAATGATGACAGCAAGCAATGGGCAGCGCTCACAGGCTGCAAGTGAAGTGAAAGCTCCAGAGATATGCCCAGCCCCTTGGGGCTAAATACACACCTTGAATACAAATCAGATGCAAATTATGTGCTAACACTAATTAAATTCTAAAATTTGAATGCAAGCTGAATTAAATGATGGTTTTTATTATTTAGTGAGAAAAAAAAACTGCAAATCTACATGGCCCTGTGTGAAAAAGTGATTGCCCCCCCTTGTTAAAAAATAACTTAAAGGTGGTTTATTACACCTGAGCTCAATTTCTGTAGTCACCCCCAGGCCTGATTACTGCCACACCTGTTTCAATCAAGAAATCACTTAAATAGGAGCTATCTGACACAGAGAAGTAGACCAAAAGCACCTCAAAAGCTAGACATCATGCCAAGATCCAAAGAAATTCAGGAACCAATGAGAACAAAAGTACTGTAATTGAAATCTATCAGTCTGGTAAAGGTTATAAAGCAATTACTAAAGCTTTGGGACTCCAGCAAACGACAGTGAGAGCCATTATCCACAAATGGCAAACATGGAACAGTGATGAACCTTCCCAGGAGTGGCTGGCCGACCAAAATTACCCCAAGAGCGCAGAGAAAACTCATCCGAGAGGCCACAAAAGACCCCAGGATAACATCTAAAGAACTGCAGGCCTCACTTGCCTCAATTAAGGTCAGTGTTCACGACTCCACCATAAGAAAGAGACTGGGCAAAAACGGCCTGCATGGAAGATATCCAAGGCGCAAACACTTTTAAGCAAAAAGAACATTAAGGCTTGTCTCAATTTTGCTAAAAAAAATCTCAATGATTGGCAAGACTTTTGGGAAAATACCTTGTGGACCGACGAGACAAAAGTTGAACTTTTTGGAAGGTGCGTGTCCCGTTTCATCTGGCGTAGAAGTAATACAGCATTTCAGCAAAAGAACATCATACCAACAGTAAAATATGGTGGTGGTAGTGTGATGGTCTGGGGTTGTTTTGCTGCTTCAGGACCTGGAAGGCATGCTGTGATAGATGGAACCATGAATTCTACTGTCTGCCAAAAAATCCTGAAGGAGAATGTCCAGCCATCTATTCGTCAACTCAAGCTAAAGCGATCTTGGGTGCTGCAGCAGGACAATGACCCAAAACACACCAGCAAATTCACCTCTGAATGGCTGAAGAAAAACAAAATAAAGACTTTGGAGAGGCCTAGTCAAAGTCCTGACCTGAATCCTATTAAGATGTTGTGGCATGACCTCAAAAAGGCGGTTCATGCAAGAAAACCCTCAAATAAAGCTGAATTACAACAATTCTGCAAAGATGAGTGGGCCAAAATTCCTCCAGAGCGCTGTAAAAGACTCGTTGCAAGTTATCGCAAATGCTTGATTGCAGTTATTGCTGCTAAGGGTGGCCCAAACAGTTATTAGGTTCAGGGGGCAATTTCTTTTTCACACAGGACCATGCAGGTTTTGAGGTTTTTTTCCTCACTAAATAATAAAAAACATCATTTAAAACTGCATTTTGTGTTCAATTATGTTATCTTTGACTAATAGTTAACGGTTTTTGATGAGCAGAAACATTTAAGTGTGACAAACATGCAAAAGAATAAGAAATCAGGAAGGGGGCAAATAGTTTTTCACACCACTGTAAATACTAAATAATAATAGTTACCTGCTTGCACCTCTCAATGGGGTTGATTTACAAAGCTTTTCTCTTAAAGGATATCCAAAGTGAAAATAAACTAATGAGAAACAATTGTATCTGTCCTCCTCCTTCTGAAAATGACTTTTTAAGCTATCCCGCAGTTTTATTTTATATTTAAATCTACTTTTTACTATTTCATGGCCTCTTCTCAATGACACGTTCATTGTAGTATGCCAGAGCTAAAAATCTATGAACTATTAGTCCTGTTTATCTCTTTCCTGCTCTCCGAAGCTATTTACTGCCAGGAAAGTGTTTTATGGCTGCAATTTCTTATCAGTGAGGGTTACGCTATAGCCCAACGTGATTCCGACCCGGATAGAAACTTGCATACCTGATTTTTACCTCTTTCAGGCAGAGAAAGAAGAAAAGGAACACAGCATAGTTACTGGTGTGCTAGGCACTGTACATACACATATCTATCTCATGTCACGTCTCCTCGGGTATCCTTTAAAGAGTACCTCCAGTGAAAATAGACTAATGGCAGGCTCTGTCTGCATGAGGACGGATGGAGGGCGAGTCGTGGGGCTGTATACATTACCTGTCCTCAAGTCTTCAGGCAGAGAGTGCCGCTCCACACCCCTCCTTGGCAGTGCGGTTTTTGAAGACTGTCGAAAGTCTTCGGAAACCTCGGCCTGCATGGCCGCAGCCCGCCCCCAGCATGGCAGCCACCAATCAGGTCAGAGCAGTCGCATCCTAGTTAGTGGCTGCTGCACAGGGAGCGGGCCACGGCCACGACATGGCCTCCTGACACGGAGGTGGAACTGTCTGTCTGGATGGATGACGTCAAGACAGGTGAGTATTTTGCCCTGAAACCCCCCACCATCATGCAGACAGAGCCTTTCATGTTCTATTTTCACTTTAGATACTCTTTAAATTATTTCACCCTACTTATTTTTCACCACAACTATAAAAGCCCATTTCCACTAGTGTGGAATCCGCTGCGTTTCCTACTATGCAATTCGAGCGGGGAAATGCTGCCTATTCGGGGGCATTCTGCAGTTTACCGCAGCACCAACCCAATTCCTATAGCTGGCTATAGCGAGTCAGCTGCAGCTTTGCAACAGCACAGTTGCCGTATCAATTTTGAAAACGGACGCGGCACTCCCCTGGAAATTACCCAGCGGCATCGATATCTTATAGATTTGATTATAATGATTACATCTGGCAAAGATCAATGCCGCAAAATCATTTCGACAGGCGCCCTCCCTTTTAGTTGCTACCGCCTTTCTCAGGAGCATCATGAGATGGTTTTTCACCGCCAGGTAATGCTGCTTCTCAAACGTGACACGTGCGGCGTTCAGATGCATGTCATTGTAATGGTGCTTGTGGCCAGCAGCCGGGCGCCTGAATTGCTTGAGGAACTTGGCTATGGCAAGGCCAAAGCGCCTTGCCATAGCCAAATCCTTTTTGGTAACCAAGAAGAAAACCATTTGGCCTAGTTTCCCATCAGCTTGTCACATTTTGATCCCCTAGGGGGGCCAGGAACAGGGAAGGCAACCGATGCTAGAAGCTACTTGCCAGTGGCATAACTACAATTGATGGGGCCCCCCAGCAAAACTTTGATGGGGGCTCCCAGTGTTCAAACCCCTTCCCTTGCTTCCCCTTGTGACCCTCACAGCCTTGAGGCCCATCATACAAGGGTTATAAAACAAGTGTGGCCATCATGATCTTCACACCCATAACAAGTATTATCACAATAACACCTGATCTGAAGTATACTCCCCTGTATCCAGGGGCAAACACAGTGTTTTCAAAGGGGGGATTCCTGAAAGGTCTCCCTCAGCCACGCAAAATACAGTATAATAATATGGTAGGACATCATGCTGGGTACACATAATACAATTTCCTGTCTGATCGACTTACAACGGGATCGATCAGGAGTAGTTTGGATACAGATAATAATGAGGACAACTGACATTGGTAATAAAGGAGAAAGTGAAGCATTCACACAGCAGGGCACAGGGCTGTGCTCATAACTGACTCTGACACATTCCCCAGAGCTGCTGCATGCTCTGTACACACGCTGCTATTACATCCAAAGTCAACTGTAGCAGGGTAAGAAAGGGGGCAGTGCTGTGGGCTGCAGGATACCGGCAGATATTCTGGTGTCTCAACTTGTACCTGTCTCCAGACACTGCACTGGCCCTGGTCTGAGGGGGTTTCTGGGCAGCTGTAATCCCCCCCCCCCTGCGTTCGCCTATGGTATCGGAGGAAGGGAAGGCTAGTAGCTGGTCGCCCACAGCTCTGGGCCCCCCCATGATCACAGGGGCTGCTCCCCTCTAGTTATGCCCCTGCTACTTGCAGCACCTCGGAAAATACATTCACCGGAGGCGCTTGCACAATCAATGGCAATTGACAGTAAACGTATTGAGATGAAGGCTGTCATTTATCTCAATGCGGGACACAGTGGATCCTGAACCGCTCCTTACATCAAACAGACATTCTGCCCGCTAGAGCTGGAAGCCAATCCTTTGCCTTGATAAGAATGACTGAAATTGATTGACGACAGAAAGACATTTTCCACCCTATAGCCTGAGCTGAAGCAGCTCTCCTGCAGACTGCCAGCCCTCATAACATGACCAGATGCTGCTTCACGGAGGAGATGAGTCCCTGGAGGGGCCGAGCGGAATTCTTCCAGGGTTTGGGGTTTATTTCTTACAGATGCAGAGAGACGCCAGAGAATAGCGAGGTCACAGACTGGAATGTTACATATACTGTATTCATACAGTGATGCACTAAACTTTGGTACGCTACTCTAAAAAAGTTTTGGAAGAAGCTGCAGTGTGAATAATGTATGTAGTAAATGGTTGGAACCTCTACAGCAGGGATGAAGTCCTCAAGGGCTGAGGTCATCACATTTTTGGAACACCTCAATTTCATTGATGGGACTGAATCAGGAAAGGTGGGTCATCAAGTAAGGGCTGGTGCACACCAAGAGCGGTTCTGAGCGTTTTTTATAACGCTTGCGGGGGAAAACTGCTTGACTAATGAAAGCGCGTAAAAAGGAAAGAGGCACCCTGGTGTAATAAAAGCATCTAAAATCAGCTTAAAATCGAAAAGTGATATGAGGTAGCTTACCTCAATGACGAAACCTCTGTAGTTAATACAAGGGATTTTTATTAGCACAAGCAACATTGCTTGTGCTAATAAAAATCCCTTGTATTAACTACAGAGGTTTCGTCATTGAGGTAAGCTACCTCATATCACTTTTCGATTTTAAGCTGATTTTAGATGCTTTTATTACACCAGGGTGCCTCTTTCCCTTTTACGTGCTAAGTATACCCCCGAACACATCCTGTCCGAGGGGAGGTGGCAGACCACCAGTTGAGTCCCCACAATGGACTCTGTCCCCCTTTTCCACTAAGAGAGCGACCATCCTTCCAGGTCTGGCTAGGACCACCCCGAGTGGAGTCGTGTTTATTGTCTCCACCTGCTTCCTGTGGTTGGTTGCCCCCAGCAACCTCCCTTTGTGAGTAGTGCTTCTAATTTATTTTCTTTTATTGTGGTCATTGACATATTGCACTACTGGGCTCCCGTTTTTTGTCTCCTGTGACTTTCTCTACAGGGTGTTCATCCACCCCTACTACAATTGACTAATGAAAGTGAATGGGATGGTGCACACCAGAGTGGTTCGTTTTTTTCTCACGCAAACTCGGGTCCTGCAGCATTTTTGCGGTTTTCTGAGGCATTTCTGCCTCAATGTGAAGTATAGGAAAGTGGGAAAACGCTCAGAAAAACGATAGATCAGAGCGGTTTTCCAGGCGTTTTTGTTACAGAAGCTGTTCAGTTACAGCTGTACTGTAACAAAATATAAAATCTGCTACACAAAAACGCTCCAAAAAATGCTAGGCATGCTTAGAAAATCTCTCTAAACATGCCTAGAATCGGTCTGAAAAACCTCTTAAAAAACTGCCAGCGTTTGTGGATCCGCTACAGGTTGTTGGTGTGCACTGGCCCTCAAACACCCGTCTCCATTTCTCAGTCCATCCTAAACACTGGCATGGATATGACCCCCGAGGACTGGAGTTCCACATCTGTGCTTTATTAGATATTCAGTCCTTTCTGTGTTCTCTCTGGTAAAGGCCTATACCACTATTTTCACTCCGATTTTTCTGACTGATGGTTATTTTTTGAGCAACCATTTCTGCAATCTAACGATGTAGGTACAGGTGCGCGACAAGGCGAACAGCGCTTTGTGACACGCAGTGATAAAAACTGTCACGGCGGATGGGATATTTAAGATCCCTGATGACAGTACCGAGATTGCTTAAACTCTCATTTGCGCTCGCCGTGAGTTCCTGCGGGCAGGAAGATGGATCTGGGAACCTCTTGTCGGGAGGCATCACTGCGAGGTTCCCCCATCCATTATCAGGTCAGTATTTAGCTTAAAGTGGACCTGAACTCTTGCACAGGACAGAAGGAAAACAGATAGTAATGCACCCTGTATATATTTTGAGAGTTCAGCCTGTCTAATTTCCCCTCATCTGTGACTAATCACAAATTGGAATCTCCTCTGCCCTGGCAGAGCTGCTAATTTGTAAGCACCGGATGTTAACCCTATGTCTGCTGCCATGAAAGCTGAAAGTAACACACTGCAGATGTACTGCAGGATCTGTATCATCTGTAACAAAGGAATGTTATTATGCTGTTGTATGTCTTTTAGAGTAGAGAGGAAGTTCTGAGTTCAGGTCCGCTTTAAAGGTTTCCTAACGTTTCCTTTATTTTGTAGGCCAATGAATCGAGGCAGCTCTTTCTCCACTATGACAGGCTCACTTTAAAGGGAGAATTGTGTTTTAAGTCCAAAATCTGTCAATATAAAAAAAGTTTCCATACTTCAGCGCAATTCAATGTAGACCTTCTCATTCCTGAACTTGTACCAGCAAACAGGCCAAGAAAGGACTGAGTAATTATGGAACGTCCATTAGCCTCTCACACAACAGTTACAGCGTGCAGACTATTGATGAGAATTTCCATTACAATGCTAATAAATAATGAAAACCAGACCGAATACAAATTACAGAAAGCATTCTTCTCTGCAGAAGAATGTATGAATCTAACAGAAAATCAAGAGCTCTGTATTGCTGAACGTCCCTGTTTACCTATCTGCTTACAGTTCTATTACAGCTTAATGGACACCTGAAGCGAGAGGGATATGGAGGCTGCCATATGTATTTCCTTTTAAGCAATACCAGTTGCCTGGCAGCCCTGCTCATCTTCTGCCTTTCATGCCAGCTTCTGGTGCACTGCATTAAGTGTGCCAGGCACATTGACTTGAGTTGCTTTTGTGACACCTTGGGGTAAAAAAAACCTAACAACTAACTTTTAGCCAAAGACCCTGAACAAGCATTTGCAGATCAGGTGTTTCTTACATTGTCAGATCTGACAGATTAGCTGCATGCTTGATTCTGATGTGATTCAGACACTACTGCAGCCAAATAGACCAGCAAGTCTGCCAGGCAACTGTTATTGTTTAAAAGGAAATAAAAATGGCAGCCTTTATATACTTCTCGCTTCAGATTCCCTTTAAAGGATACCTGTAACCACCAGGAGGGAAAAAGCTTACATAATTACCTAAGAAGAGGGAAGGCTCTGAATCCATAAGATCCCACCCAAGTCAGTCTATCCAACCCAGGAGCAAGCCTGTCCCACCCAGCAGCCAGCCTGTCAAACTCAGGAGCTAGCCTGTCCCACCCAGCCAGTCCCACTCAGCAGTCAGCCTGTCCAACTCAGGAGCCAGCCTGTTCGACTCAAGAGCCAGTCTGTCCAACCTAAGAGCTAGCCAATCCTACCCAGGAGCCAGCAAGTCACACCCAGGAGCCAGCCTGTCCCACCCACGAGCTAGGCAGTCCTACCCAAGAGCCAGCCTCTCCCACCCAGCCTCTCCCACCCAGCAGTCAGTCTCTCCCACCCAGGTTCCAGTTACTTTGGTAGAAGTAAAGTGCATTATTAAAGTTGGAAAATATCCACCATCAGTGGTGAAAATAGAGAGGAGAAGCCCCTGCGATTGCAGGAGGGCCCAGAATTGTAGGGGGGCCCCAACTACTAACCTTCCCTTCCTCTGATACAGGGGACTGTACTTCAGATCAGGTGGTTTTGTGGCTACACTTGTTATGGGTGTGAGGATCACGATGGCCACGCTTGTTTTATGACCCGTGTGAAATGGGCCTCAAGGCCATGAAGGGCACCAAGGGGAGGCCATGGGAAGGGGTGTGACTATTGTGGGAATCCCTTCAAAGTTTTGATGATCTGATCTGTAGTTACGCCACTGTGCACCATTTACTATACAGTGGTGTGAAAAACTATTTGCCCCCTTCCTGATTTCTTATTCTTTTGCATCTTTGTCACACTTAAATGTTTCTGCTCATCAAAAACCGTTAACTATTAGTCAAAGATAACCTAATTGAACACAAAATGCAGTTTTAAATGATAGTTTTTATTATTTAGTGAGAAAAAAAACTCCAAATCTACATAGCCCAGGGTGAAAAAGTGATTGCCCCCCTTGTTAAAAAATAACTTAACTGTGGTTTATCACACCTGGGTTCAATTTCTGTTGTCACCCCCGGGCCTGATTACTGCCACACCTGTTTCAATCAAGAAATCACTTAAATAGGAGCAATCTGACACAGAGAAGTAGACCAAAAGCACCTCAAAAGCTAGACATCATGCAAAGATCCAAAGAAATTCAGGAACAAATGAGAACAAAAGTACTGTAATTGAGATCTATCAGTCTGGTAAAGGTTATAAAGCCATTTCTAAAGCTTTGGGACTCCAGCGAACCACAGTGAGAGCCATTATCCACAAATGGCAAAAACATGGAACAGTGATGAACCTTCCCAGGAGTGGCTGGCCGACCAAAATTACCCCATGAGCGCAGAGAAAACTCATCCGAGAGGCCACAAAAGACCCCAGGACAACATCTAAAGAACTGCAGGCCTCACTTGCTTCAATTAAGGTCAGTGTTCACGACTCCACCATAAGAAAGAGACTGGCCAAAAACGGCCTGCATGGCAGATATCAAAGGCGCAAACCACTTTTAAGCAAAAAGAACATTTAGGCTTGTCTCAATTTTGCTAAAAAACATCTCAATGATTGCCAAGACTTTTGGGAAAATACCTTGTGGACCGATGAGACAAAAGTTGAACTTTTTGGAAGGTGCGTGTCCCGTTACATCTGGCGTAGAAGTAACACAGCATTTCAGCAAAAGAACATCATACCAACAGTAAAATATGGTGGTGGTAGTGTGATGGTCTGGGGTTGTTTTGCTGCTTCAGGACCTGGAAGGCTTGCTGTGATAGATGGAACCATGAATTCTACTGTCTACCAAAAAATCCTGAAGGAGAATGTCCGGCCATCTGTTCGTCAACTCAAGCTGAAGCGATCTTGGGTGCTGCAGCAGGACAATGACCCAAAAGACACCAGCAAATCCACCTCTGAATGGCTGAAGAAAAACAAAATGAAGACTTTGGAGTGGCCTAGTCAAAGTCCTGACCTGAATCCTATTGAGATGTTGTGGCATGACCTCAAAAAGGCGGTTCATGCAAGAAAACCCTCAAATAAAGCTGAATTACAACAATTCTGCAAAGATGAGTGGGCCAAAATTCCTCCAGAGCGCTGCAAAAGACTTGTTGCAAGTTATCGCAAACGCTTGATTGCAGTTATTGCTGCTAAGGGTGGCCCAACCAGTTATTAGGTTCAGGGGGCAATTTCTTTTTCACACAGGGCCATGTAGGTTTTGAGTTTTCTTTCTCACTAAATAATAAAAACCATCATTTAGAACTGCATTTTGTGTTAAATTATGTTATCTTTGACTAATAGTTAACGGTTTTTGATGAGCAGAAACATTTAAGTGTGACAAACATGCAAAAGAATAAGAAATCAGGAAGGGGGCAAATAGTTTTTCACACCACTGTATGAAATGATAAGGGGCAGTAAATGTATGGAGATTTCTGGAGAAAATATTTGAACATGTTAAATGATGCCTGTAACCCATATGTTAGAGAATCAGACTCCATCAATATAGTCACCCTCACTTGTGACATCTTCATGATATTCAGTATTATTAAAGCAAAATTAGAGCCCTCCATAGCAGGCTTGCTCAGGGAACAGCTTATTGTGCTGTACGTCACTGTCATTATAGCTCTGCAGTGTTTGGCTTATCTATATATATAATAGAGTAAGTGCCTCAACCTTCGAGCAAGAAGAAGAAGTACTTTGCATGAGAAAATGTATGCGTGCTCAATCACCAAGTTTTAGGCTTCTAGACTGTTGAGCCGTGTGCTCAGCAAGCAGTTACCAGGCAGCAGTGAGCAGTTATCATGCAGCAATAAGCAGTTACCAGGCAGCAGTGAGCAGTTACCAGGCAGCAGCAAGCAGTTACCAGGCAGCAGCAAGCAGTTACCAGGCAGCAGCAAGCAGTTACCAGGCAGCAGCAAGCAGTTACCAGGCAGCAGCAAGCAGTTACCAGGCAGCAGCAAGCAGTTACCAGGCAGCAGCAAGCAGTTACCAGGCAGCAGCAAGCAGTTACCAGGCAGCAGCAAGCAGTTACCAGGCAGCAGCAAGCAGTTACCAGGCAGCAGCAAGCAGTTACCAGGCAGCAGCAAGCAGTTACCAGGCAGCAGCAAGCAGTTACCAGGCAGCAGCAAGCAGTTACCAGGCAGCAGCAAGCAGTTACCAGGCAGCAGCAAGCAGTTACCAGGCAGCAGCAAGCAGTTACCAGGCAGCAGCAAGCAGTTACCAGGCAGCAGCAAGCAGTTACCAGGCAGCAGCAAGCAGTTACCAGGCAGCAGCAAGCAGTTACCAGGCAGCAGCAAGCAGTTACCAGGCAGCAGCAAGCAGTTACCAGGCAGCAGCAAGCAGTTACCAGGCAGCAGCAAGCAGTTACCAGGCAGCAGCAAGCAGTTACCAGGCAGCAGCAAGCAGTTACCAGGCAGCAGCAAGCAGTTACCAGGCAGCAGCAAGCAGTTACCAGGCAGCAGCAAGCAGTTACCAGGCAGCAGTGAGCAGATACCAGGCAGCAACAAGCAGTTTCCAGGTAGCAGCAAGCTGTTACCAGGCAGTAGTGAGCAGTTGTAAGAGTTTGAGAGGCATGTTACTGCCTATCAACTGTCCGTGGAAAAGAGGCCTACTCTAGCAAGTCTGGCTTTGCAAATCTGGCCTAATTGGCTATTCATGAGGCAATGCTCATGCAAATATGCATTTGCTTTTGCATGCCAAACTATGCAGGGTCAAAAAACCAATACTGCAAAGCGGTCGCCCTGCTACATGCCAGTGATGAGTGAAAATGCAAAAATTTGTTTCGATAAATTTTTACCGAATTTTCGCCTAATTTCGTTTTGACAGGCAAATTTTCCATCAAATTTTTTCACGTTAATTTTCGCCTAAGGCCAGTCATTTTCGCATTACTTGCGTATGATTGCGGACATTTTCCACATAAGGGCATTAGCGCCCGCATTCAGAGAAGTTTCTTGCGCATTATTGCGGGCATTTTTCCATATAAACGTCCGCATAGATTGAATTTCCATGCAGATTATTGTGGACATTTTTCCGCATAAGGGCATAAGCATCCGCATACAATGAATTTTCGATGCTGGTCGAAAACGCAAATATTTCTGAAGATTTTCGTGAAAATTCGCCAAAAAACGAAAACGGGATTTTCGAGGCGAAAATTCGCACGCAACACTGCTACATGCTACATTAGCACTATCCAGGAGCGCCACGGGGAGGATTCCCAATGCCCCCCTTTTTTACAACCGGGGGGACCACAGGGTCCCAGGCTCTCTCACTGCCTGGGAACCACAGCGACACCCCGGAGGGGGAGGCGCAGGCGACCCCCCCCCCCCCCAAGCGTGGCCAGCGTCGGGGAGAGCCGTCCACACCCACCTCCCAATATTAAAAACAGGCACTTACCTTAACGTCCATTGCGTTCTGCTACATGCGCATTAACTTGGGGGCACCACATAAGAAAGGAGAGAAGCATGGGTCACCCCGAGCTTTAGAGCTCAGGGCTGGCTCACATACAGCACTCCAGAGGGGGGGGGGGGAGGACAGGTGCAGACAACTCACTCCAGGGCTCACACCACCGGAGCAAGCCATCCACCACCTGCCTCCAAAGGATACAAACTGCAAAAAATGCTTTCCATGAGAAAATTAATGCGCATGTAGCAGAACGCAATGGACGTTAAGGTAAGTGCCTGTTTTTAATATTGGGAGGTGGGTGCAGACGGTTCTCCCTGGCGCTGGCCACGCTTGGGGGGGGTCGCCTGCGGCACCTAGCCTCCCCCTCCGGGGTGCCGCTGTGGTTCCCGCGGTCCCTCCGGTTGTATAAAAAGGGGGCATTGGGAATCCTCCCTGTGGCGCTCCTGGATAGTGCTAATGTAGCATGTAGCAGTGTTGCTTGCGAATTTTCACCTAAGTCATTTTCGCATCGAAAATCCTGTTTTCGTTTTTTGGCGAATTTTCACGAAAATCTTCAGAAATATTTGTGTTTTCGACCAGCATCGAAAATTCATTGTATGCGGATGCTTATGCCCTTATGCGGAAAAATGTCCACAATAATCCGCATGGAAATATAGACTATGAATGTATTTTGTAGGTACTGATCTTTTGCAGGAACGGATCTTTTGCAGATACTGATCTTTTGAATGTGTACAGCAACTTTCTGTGCAGCATCTTGCAAAGATTTCTATCTAATGGGGAGTTCAGCTCCATAGAATAGACTGTGTAGGTGTGGCTCTGATACTACATGGAAGAGGGTAAGATTGGTCTGTGATCTTTCATTTTTCCAAAGACTTTTATCTGATGTGTGTACCCACCTTTATTCTTCTTGCTTCAAGGTTGAGGCACGTACTCTATTAGATAAATAGAAGATGCGGCGTATGCTACGACGCGGGACGGCTAGTATAATCTTATTTTGTGTAACAGGAAACTACATAGTTATTCCTGGGGAGCAATAGGGCTGTAATGCAATTTACCATTTTCCCCATCACATTACATTGTGGGACATGGCTGGGAAGCATTTAGAAAATGGCAACAGAAGACTCTAGTTTATGGAAAACGGTTCCGAGTTTAATGACACATTTGTTTCACTTCGTCACGCATCAGAAAACAGCAGCTGCGACCTCGGTTATATCCGCCAGTAAAGAGCTGCTAAGCTTTCAGGAGCGCCACACTCAACAACTAATACAGTTGTAACTGTCCCAAAGTCTAACTGGCTACGTCATAAAGTGTGAGTGCGCTAGGAAGCCAAGGCTTGGTTCACACATAAATCTGTACATTTCTGATCCAGTCCTGTGCTGTCCTGTCAGTTATGCATCAGTTTTTTTTATGAATTGTACCTGACCTGAACCAGAAATGAACAGCTTTTAAGTGTGAACATAGCCATAAAAACACATACAATACTGAAGCCAGCTGTAAGAAGCTGACAGGACACCTTTTTATGTGTGAACCAAGCCTAACACACTTACTTAAAAGTGGTCCAGAACTCTTGCACAGGACAGAAGAAAAGCATAGAGAAATGCACCTTGTATGCAGGGCCGGATTTACCATAAGGCACTGATAAAGCGCCCGATAGTGAAAAGACTACTCAATCCCCTCCCCGAGTGCCTCCCTCCCTCAGCAGAGTGTAAATGAGGTTAAATCACCCGGGTCTCTGCATTCCACTGACAAGTTTTCCCTTCAGTTGGGGGCACCTCTAGCTGATTAATAATAATCCGAATACTGAGGGTAGCTCTGGCTACTTAATACTGGGGACACCTGTAGCTACCTATGACGGGCAAGGGGAGTAAGGCAGAAGTGACAGCTGAGACAGACATCTTTGCCTACTGGCTCCTGTGATCTAAATCTGGTCTTGTCTCTATGTAGAGAGAGTTTAGCCAGTCTAATTCCCCATCATTTGTGACTACTCACAAGTTGTAATTTGATCCCCAGCTGTATCCGCTGAGTGTCACAGCAGAGACCTAATTATTATTTATATAGCACTGACATCTTCCACAGCGCTGCACAGAGTATATATAGACTTGTCACTAACTGCGCCTCGGAGGACCTGACAACCATAGTCATATGTCTATATTGTGTAGTGTATGTATTGTAGTCTAGGGACAATTTGAGGGGGGGGGGGGGGGGGGGAGAATTAACTTATCTGTTTTGGGGGATGTGGGAGGAAAACAGAGTACCCGGAGGAAACCCACACAGACACGGGGAGACTATACAAACTCCTTGCAGATGTTGACCTGGCTGAGATTCAAATCGGGGACCCAGCGATGCAAGGCAAGAGCGCTAACCACAGAAAATTTCCAACAGGTCTGATCTGATATAGATTCTTTCACAGATGTGAATGGAAGTCGTTCAGAAAAACGATCGGAAAAATCAAACGGGAAAACGATACGCCAGTACATCTGCTGAAAAAAACTCATTGAATATCCCAGCATAATAGTTAAACACTGGATGTTAACAATATGTCTGCTTTCATGAAAGCAGGAAGTAGACAAATTGCAGATTTCTTGCTGGATTTGGATCAGCTGTAACAAAGAAATGTTTTTCTTTAAAAGGTTATTATGCTATTGCTTATCTTTGAGAGCAGAGAGGAAGTTCTAAGTTCACGTCCACTTAAAAAAAAATGTACTCGTTCGAGGCAGTTTTTAAGGTCCGCTTAGCACAAGAAGCAGATCCTAATGATAAAAATAGGATCCGCCTCCACTTGCTAAAAAATAAACGGGTTGCGCTAAGCAGAGCGCAGAATCCGAGCTTTGCACATTTTCCTGGACCGGCCGGGAAGATGTATGAAATGATAGACTATGAGAACGGACAGCGTCCGTCTCCATAGGCCAGTTGCTGCGTCTGCTTCGCTTGATTTAAGTTATGAATTTTAGCCACATTTCAAGATTTCAAGCGGTTACATTGTGCCTATACTGATAGCAAAGTAACTGCAGTGTGTGCTGCTGATCTCTGCTTCAAAGTACCCCGGATTGAGCAAATATTTTGTGAATTGTTGGGCTAAATGACCTGTTGCTGGCCTTCTTCATGGTGCTCTTGGTGTTCTAGGTCCCTCCCGTGCACGACTACAGTGCACCCCCCACGGACTATTTGACTGAGTGGTTCAGCTGAGTATTAAAAGACTGGAGAATGGAGAATGGAAGAAACCCCCTGAAGACAACCAGCACCACGAAGGTCAGCAGCAGGTAATCTAGCCCACTGTGGGCTTAATCCACAAAACATTATCACACTTCAGGGGTACTTTTAACTCAGGCAAATGTTCCCTCTTGCAATTAGTTTGTAATAATTTCTCTCTGCACTCCTTATCCTCCCTATGCAGATCATTATCAGCATCCTAGCACAGCCATGAGACAAATCTTACTAAATCCTCATACACACACAGTCACCCGGCAGCCATCAGAACAGAGTCTTTGGCTGACAGTTTGGGGCCAAGATGTCATGCTAGCTTACAGGCCAGCGGCATGTGTTACTATACAAGGGGTGGAGGGCTGACACACATAGCATGAAGGAGGGGCTAACGGAGGCTGGGGTGAGTGGGACACCAGTGCACTATCCCTTCCACATTCAGACGTACAATATACTCTATATGCTAAATGACCCATTATTCAGCCACCCATTGTCCTACCAGTAGGTGGAACTCACCAATGCACTGCAAGAACGTATGACCTCCATGCAGAAAGTGTCTGAGGATTTGATTTCAGAAACCCAACGCTTCACAGTAGAGTGGTAACCATCAGGTCACAGGATAAGCCTCATGCCACATGTACCGCCTAGAAGTCTGAAGTTTCACACAGGAAACCAAAATACCACATCTGCATCTGACACGGACTTCTGTCTAATAACGGAAGACAAACAATAGGCAAATGCTCAGCTGTTGTAATGGCGATGCACAGCAAAACATAAGCCAAGAGGCACCTTGTGAATTCCTATATGAAGTTTTCTATATATTCATCATATAGATTCCAAATATTAGCAAGGAGAGTTCCGAGGGGGTAATCAAAATCAGAACTATTGTTATGAATTACAATTACAATAAAGCTTGGCCAAGTGTCATCCTACATGACATTATATTCTAAATCATGAGACTCAGCCAAGGTGGTTGTTAAAGGGAACCTAAACTGAGAGGGATATGGATGTTTCCTTTTAATCAATACCAGTTGCCTGGCAGTCCTGCTGGTCTATGTGGCTTCAGTAGTGGTTGAATCACACACCTGAAACAAGCATGCAGCTAATCCAGTCTGACTTCAGTCAGAGCACCTGATCTGCATGCTTGTTGAGGGGCTGTGGCTAAAAGTATTAGAGACACAGGATCAGCAGGGGAGTCAGGCAACTGGTATTATGTTAAAAAGGAAAAATCCATATCCTTCTCAGTTTAGGTTCCCTTTAAGCCCCATACACACGAGGGGATCTTAGGGAGAGCTCTGTTGCCCGGCAGGGATTGGTACACGATCCCTTGGATGACAGACGACAGAGCACTGCCAACTTTGCACAGATGCAGTATCAGCCTCCCACCTACCTGTTGCTATGCGGGGGGGCTGAGGGCGACAGAGTGAAATCATGGGGGTGGGGGAGAACAATGCGATCATGGGGTACTCCGCTGTCATGGATGGCTATAGATCTGGCATGCCGGATCACTGTGCTGCCACTGTACACGTTTGACCCACCTAGCTCAGACCAGCACGAGTAAATAGCGTTAAAGGGAACCTGAGACAGTGGGATATAAAAAAAATTATATATATCTGGGGCTTCCTCCACCCCCCTCCAGGCTGATCGCTCCCTCGCCACCTAGATCCACCAAAAATGCTGTAAAGACCTTTGGTCTGGGATGTACTGCGCATGCTCCAACTGGCCCCAGATTGGCTGACTTTCCAGGACAATTTGCAGATGCTCCCGGAGGCGTAGGAGGACGGTGAGAGAGCAATCAGCTTGGATGGGGCTGGAGGAAGCCCCAGGTATGTACAATTTTTAGTAACCCCCCCCCCCCCCCAGTCTCCCTTAAAGAAAATCTGTAACTAAAAAAAGTTCTCCTGGGGGGTACTCACATCGGGTGGGCGAAGCCTCCGGATCATATCGAGGCTTCCCCTGTCCTCCTGTGTCCCGCGCTGGAGCGATAAAGCTCCCCGAACGGCAGGTATGTAAATATTTTCCTTCCCGGCTCCAGCGCAGGTGCAGTATCGGCTCTCTGCTCGGAGATGGGTGGAAATAGCCGGTCTCTGTTGGTCTGCTCTCCTGCGCCTGTGTAGTAGAGCAGGCCCGACAGATTGGCTATTTCCGCCTATTTCCGAGCAGAGAGCTGCAACAGCGCCCCCGCTGAAGCCAGAAAAGGTAAATATTGCATAGCCTGACAAATTGTCGGCTGTGCGTTCCGTGGGCTGCAACGAGACCAGCGTGGGACACAGGAGGATGGGGTAAGCCTCGATAGGGTCCAGAGGCTTCCCACTACCGAGTTGAACTTTTTTGTTACAGTCTCTTTAAAAGGGAACCTGAGGTGTGAGACATATGGAAGCTGCCGTATTTATTTCCTTTTGAAGAATACATGCTATTTCCTGGTAGTCCTGCTGATCATTCTGGTCAGTAGGGTCTAAATCACACACCTAAAACAAGCATGCAGCTAATCTTGTCAGACTTGTCATAGACATCTGATCTGCTGCATGCTTGTTCAGGATCTATGGCAAAAAGTGATAGAGGCAGAGGATCAGCATGACAGCCAGGCATTAGATAGAAGGAAATAAACAGGTCAGCCTCTATATCCCTATCACTTTAAGAACCACATCATTGGAGAATTTAAAATGTGCACACTTGAAACAGCTGCAAACCTTGTTTCCGAAATCAGTAACTAGAATTCATGAGATGGGTTTCACACTGCAGCCAAAATAAACCACGAACTATAGCGACCAAACCAGAGTAATGCTCATGTCCTCAGAGACACAGCTGAGCCATATGATGAGAAAGGAAGCAATAAGCTCTAATAATCTGATTTTGCTAATCGTAAAATTAAGTGATCATTTCCTGAAAGACCATTGCAAAAGGCAGTGATGATGGTCGTAGGCTCCGGAAGCCAGTCATTTTATTAAAAGCACAATTCTACTAAAAACTGTTCGCTAAGCTCTACACTGAGCAAGGATGGGTTTTGAATAGAGATGGGTAAAAAAGTACGTTTTCTATGCAGACGTCCGTTTCACAGGAAACGGAAACGTGTATAGGGTTAAAGCAGACCAGAACTCAGAACTTCCTCTCTGCTCTAAGATAAGCAACATCATAATAACCTTTAAAGAAAAAAAGATTTTCTTATTACAGCTTATAGAACTACTGAGATCCTGCAGAGTGGTTACTTCCTGGTATCCTGGGAGCATGGAAAGGGTTAACCTCCTGTATTTAGCTTAGAATTCAGCTGACAGCTCAAATTACACTCGCTCATTATTTTCTGAGAAGGGAGAATTAGACAGGCTGTTCTCTATAAATACACACAGGGTGGACACACGGTGATTTTCTATGTGTTCTCCTAATCTCCTGTGCAAGAGTTCAGGTCCGCTTTATTAAGATTAAAGGTGCGGACACACGCACAACTACTGTCGCTCACAGTGACTCAATGCCTCGGACAACAGTTCAGGGCTGTGTTCCGTTCAGATGCATCACTAGGCTAGAGAAGTGTACTGTTGTTCAGGAGCTTGAGGAGGCTTAATACTCAAGACACGTGAGAGTGAGATGGGTAAGGAGGAGGAGAAGAATGCCCTCGACCAAGAGAATCTCCCCCATGGATCTCTCAACGACACGTTAGGGAGTTGGGGCTGCCATACACATGCCAGATTTTCATCAGAGGTGGCTCCAACTGGCTATCACCATCTAGGCTTTTAACAAGGCAGATAACCAGCAGTTGTGAAAATCTGTGAGCTGGCAGTTAACTGGCATTTCCTAAATCTGATTAATACCAGCTTGTTTTGGTACTGTCAAAGAGAACTGTATATAGATAGGTAACTGCTGCCTGTTGGGCACGGGCAGCTCCCTAAAGGGAACCTGAGATTAGTAATCAGAAAGATTTGATATTTACCTTTGGCTTCCTCCAGCCCCATGAGCACCTCTGTGTCCCTTGCTGTCCTCTCAGGTGGCTCCATTAAGTCACAATCAGCCCCGGTAATCTGGGTCAATCGTGCCAGTCAGACTCTTCGGTGCATGCGGGGAGACCTCGCATGCGCAGAAGAGCCCGACTGATGCAACTGAGCCAGTTACAGATGAGGGGGAACTAGACAGGCTAAACTCTCTAAATGGAAAATACAGTGGTGACTGATGGATGGCTGGGCAAAGAATATTGGTGATGGTTCTGAGTGTGTGGGGGGTAGGGGTGTATGGAATGCACAGCAGGACAGGCTAGAAGCCATGGTTAAAGCCCCAGAACTCCACCTACAGTTAGTATTCTTGAGCTATTAAGCGCCAACATATTCAGTTGCCACGTTTAGTGTCTTTAAGCAGTAAACAGCGGTTATAAGTGGCTTTTAATTGCGGCTTTTAAAGCAAGTCTGAAGCTAATTTAAAATAACAAAAACAAACAGCTACTTACCTAATGTAAGGGAAGGCTCTGGGTCCTTCAGAGCCTCCCCTTTCTTCTCACATTCCCCACGTTCCAGTGCTGGATCCCTGGTTCAAATCTCCTACTGTGGGAGGCTTCTGAAGTCTTCAGGAGCCCGAGTGCTTCCAGAGACAGGCGTCTCTATGCTTGCGCATGTGCAGTATGGAAAAGCCAATCTTTGGGAGCACTCCAGCTCTTGAACACTTCTGAAGTCTCGGGAAGCGGCAGAGAGCAGTCTCTGACCTATCGCTTGGAGACTGCTATCGGGGGAGCCAGCGCAGGAACGAGGGGATGAGGAGAGGTACAGGAAGGCTCTACAGGACCCAGAGCCTTCCCTCTCCTTAGGTGAGTATCTGTGCTCTTTTTTTTTTTTAAAAATCCCTTCGGGGAATATTTACAGTGGGACGTTGCGTTGTAATGTGACGTTAAAGTTGCAACGCAGCATTACAACTCAATGCAAAAAAAAAAAAAAGAGGGTGGTAACGCACATTAAGGCTGGTTTCACAGTGGGACGTTACAGGAGCACGTTAGAGCAGCCTGTAACGCACCCCACCGCACAGCAATGAAAAATCAATGGGCTGTTCACAGTGTCCACGTTGCGTTACAGTGTAACGCTGCACCATAAGACAACGTACTGCATGCAGTACTTTATAAGCGGCAGAGCCGCGTTAGACTGCTTGCACATGCTCAGTAACGTTGGGGAGGAGCGGAGAGCGGCCAGGCACATGGCTAATTAATATTCACTGCACTCAGTGACGTGCAGTGTTTACTTCTTGGAGCGGCCGCTCTGTGCGGCAATTGGCCGGGCGGGACCATGTGATGCTGCATGCGTCCAAGAGTACGTATCACGGCATCACGGACGCCAGAGTGAGCTGCACAACGAGGCTCACTCTGACGTCCACAGCAGAGAGCACCAGGCGTTGCGTTAGGGGCACGTTATGCGACCATAACGTCCCCTAAAACACAACGTCCTGGTGTGAAACCAGCCTTACGCTGCATTGCCGTGCCATAAAGTAGACACAGTGGAGCATACAGGCAATTAAAAGTATGCCTCTCTGTATCTGTTTAACGTCTGCGTTTAGAGGTAACGCACTGCAAGCAGCGAGTTACCATAATGCAGCATTTACAATGCGACGCCGCACTGTGAATGTCGCATAGGCTTAACATTGCAGTTCGTTATAATGACTGTATAACACAGGACAATAACGTCCCACTGTGAAAGTTTCATAAGCTTAACATTCCAGTGCGTTTCCTGCGTTATAATTACTTGATAACGCAAGACAATAAAGTCCCACTGTGAATGTGACCTCAGACCCCCTTTAATGCTGGGAATACACCATATGTATTTTTCGGAAGATAGATGGTTTGATAGATAATTTCCGACATGTCCGATCGTATTTTCGATCATTTTTCTTTTCAATTTTTCATAGAAGTGAATGGAAATAGATAACAAAAGATAAGAGAATCGAGTGGGAAATTGAGCGGAAAAACGAATCGAAAATCGAACGGAAAATCGATTGAAAAAATGCACTGTGTATTCCCAGCATAACATAGCCACCAATGGTGGCGCCGTTTTTACCACCTGCGTTGCGATGAGGTAGAGGTGCACACTGACCACCACAAAACAGGTTTCAGAATGTTCATAAGAGGGCTGAAAGGACACATAATACTTCTCTCCTTATCAGAAAAAGCTGATCAGTTTCCCTGCATATCACATAACATTCCCAGCTCCGTCTCCTCTCTGTAACTGGCCTCATTGTTGTGAGTGGGAGATATGAGAAATTCAAGGTCACACCCTCCCTCACAGCAAACGTGCAGCTGCGAATTACCAGGATAATGGCCATTCATGGACTCTGTATGAATCCCACACACTGCACAGACACTTGTGAGGCTGAGACGGTGATGACCCAGATACACACAGGGAGAAGAGGAGAGCCTGTAAGATCCAGCAGGCCCAGACTGCATCCCTTTCAAACATGATTAGGTGGCAAAAGTCTTCAACCTTCACCTGGGCCATATCATGTCACTAAAATAGCTGCCATGGGCAATCACACCTGCAGTGGGAAATTTTTGTTATAAAATAAAGACTACCTGAATCTCGATTAAAATTGTATCGGACTGAACATAAAATACTATTACAGAATACTAGTGCTGGGCACTGTTCTAATACCAATACAGCTCACTAGTGCTAGGCACTGTTCCATGGCAGGATTTAAGGCAAGGCCACAAAGGCCATGGCCTAGTGCTCCAAGAAAGGAAGGGGAGGGCAGCAGGCTGGCACACTGAGGCAGTTAAACTGCTAAACATGTAAACCACAGTGGTCAGAGACCCATTCCACGGCCGGTCTGACAATACCCCTCCCCTGTGTCCCGGCAAGCAATCTCTGTCCTGCTCTCCCCTAGCCCAGTATGCAGAGTATCGGGCGCAGTGGTAGCCATGCTTCTCTCACCTCCTCTGAACATTCCAGCAATGTCAGTCCTCTCACCACTCAATTCTTGCTCTAATGCCCGGCAGCTCCTCACGTTGAGTGTAATCATGCTCCGGGCAATAGAGCAAAACGTGAGAATGTACGGGTGGGGATAGCACAGACTGGGGGAGCACAGGAGGGGGTCAGCACAGGATGGGGTGAGCAGTGGAGCACAGCACAGGATGGGGAGAGCAGAGCATGTCTGAGGAAGCAGAGAACAGGATGGGGGAGCACAGGATGGGAGAGCAGAGTACAGGTCAGGGGAAGCAGAGCACAGGACGGGGGAGCACAGTATGGGGGGCGCAGAGCATAGGTCAGGGGAAGCACAGCACAGGATGGGGGGAGCAGAGCACAGGTCAGGGGAAGAACATCACAGAATGGGGGGAGCAGAGCACATGTCTGAGGAAGCAGAGAACAGGATGGGAGAGCAGAGTACAGGTCAGGGGAAGCACAACACAGGATGGGGGGAGCCGAGCACAGGTCAGGGGAAGCACAGCACAGGATGGGGGGAGCAGAGTACAGGTCAGAGGAAGCACAGCACAGGATGGGGGGAGCAGAGCACAGGTCAGGGGAAGCACAACACAGGATGGGGGGGAGCAGAGCACAGGTCAGGGGAATCACAGCACAGGATGGGGGGAGCAGAGCACAGGTCAGGGGAAGCACAGCACAGGATGGGGGAACAGAGCACAGGTCAGGGGAAGCACAGCACAGGATGGGGGGAGCAGAGCACAGGTCAGGGGAAGCACAGGATGGAGGAAGCACAGCACAGGATGGGGGAAGCACAGCACAGGATGGGGGAAGCACAGCACAGGTCAGGGAAAGCACGGGATGGGGAAGCACAGCACAGGTCAGGGGAAGCACAGAACAGGATGGGGGAAGCAGAGCACAGGATGGGGGAAGCAGAGCACAGGAAGGGTGAAGCAGAGCACAGGAAGGGGGAAGCACAGCACTGGATGGGGGAAGCACAGCACAGGATGGGGGAAGCACAGCACAGGATGGGGGAAGCACAGCACAGGTCGGGGGAAGCACAGCACAGGTCAGGGGAAGCCCAGGATGGGGGAAGCACAGCACAGGATGGGGGAAGCACAGCAAAGGATGGGGGGAGCAGAGCACATGTCGGAGGAAGCAGAACAAAGGATGGGGGGAGCAGAGCACATATCGAAGGAAGCAGAGCACAGAACGGGGGAGCACAGGATGGGAGGAGCAGAGCACAGGTCAGGGGAAGCACAGCAAAAGATGGGGGAAGCACAGCACAGGATGGGGGGAGCAGAACACAGGATGGGGGGAGCTGAGCACAGGACGGGAGAGCAGAGCACAGGATGGGGGGAGCAGAACACAGGATGGGGGGAGCAGAACACAGGACGGGAGAGCAGAGCACAGGTCAGGGGAAGCACAGCACAGGATGGGGTGAGCACAGGACAGGAGAGAGAGGGGTTGCTGACAGTCGGCCTTGGGCAGTAAAATGTACAAATCCGGCTCTGACAGTTCCTATATTACTACAGCTCACTAATGCTAGGCATTATTTCAATACAGCTACAGTTCACCAGTAGTGATGTTTTTGCTATGAGAATTCCTGGAGAAGCATGTGATCAGTTTGATCAGCTGATAGGGGAGTAAGGCTCTGATTTGCTGGTCACGACCATATGCTAAAGCCAGAAGTGTCCATAGCGAAACAGGACTTTGCAAATCTATCAGCTGTTCACAATGATCACATGCTTCAGCATCTCCACACACCAGTGCTAGGCAGTGTCCTCATACAGATCCAGCTCTGACGTGTCACAGAAAGTTGTGTGTGGTCCAGTGTTACTCATGGAGAGAATCCAAAGATATAACTACAAAGGGTGTTTAGGTGATACTTTTAATGACTAACTTATAAGATTTCTTTGCAAGCTTTTGAAACGTTACGTTTTTTCTTCAGGAATGTTACAGAACTGGGTCAGAACCGTCTAAAGTGATTTCTTACATGCACCATCTTCTATATTATTTTCTGGGTGTATACAGCCACTTGAAACTTGATACGATTGTGTCTGCTTCCCACGGCCTCACGCAGGAAGACACAGATGTCTGTAGGTGGAACTCTTGTTTTTGCATAAGGATCATAAACAGATATCACAGCATGCAGACCGTAGAACGAAAGAATAAGCAATGGCTGGGGCCTGTTGTCATAGTTTAAAGTGGACCTGAACTCTTGCACAGGAAAGAAGGAAACATAGAGAAATGCGAGTTTAGCCTGTATAATTCCCCCTCATCTGAGACCAATCACAAATTGTAATTCGATCTCTCAGCTGAGTCAGAAGGCTGCCACGGCAGAACAGCTAATTGGTAAACACAGGATGTTAACCCTATGTCTGCTTCCATGAAAGCTGAAAGTAGACACACTGCAGATTTATTGCAGGATTTGTACCAGCTGTAACAAAGAATTGTTTTTAAAGGTTATAATGCTGTTGCGTATCTTTTAGAGCAGAGAGGAAGTCTTGAGTTCAGGTCCGCTTTAAGCTGAATACCCCTAGAAATGCGGCCAGATGGATTGCTGCCAACGAACGAGCGTTTCCACGATCCATCTGGCCTCATCTGCAATTGTCGTTTGCGATGGCAATAAACGATTGTGTAAACGATCGTTTGCATGATCACGGCAAACGTACGCAAGTCCATGAGGATCGGAACAATTCTCAAAGAGTTAATCGGACCTGGCGGTCATTCAAAAATGCACAATTGCTGTGGGTGTCGTGCATCGGTCTGCCTCATTTAACAAAATATTGTTAAACGTTGTTGCACAGTATCACAAAAAAAAGGTTTATTTTTATTTAAGTATTTATATAGCGCCGACATATTCTGCAGCGCTGTACAGAGTATATTGTCTTGTCACTAACTGTCCCTCAGAGGAGCTCACAATCTAGTCCCTACCATAGTCATATGTCTATGTATGTATCATAGTCTAGGGCCAATTTAGCGGGAAGCCAATTAGGGCTTGTTTCCACTAGAGCGGCGTGCGTCTCGCAGACGCTCGCCGCAATGAGCGGGTGGGCGGGATCGCAGGCGAATCCCATGAGCCGTGCCATGCACGGCTATGGGATTTGCAGCCTCCGCCGCAAATTCTGCGGGGGGTTCCGGCCGAACCGCTCCCGCAAGCGATTCCGCCGCGGTCCCGTCATCCCCTATGGCAGAGTTTCCCCGTGCGAATCATGTGCGGGGAAACTCTGCAGAATTGCCGGCGAAACCGCCCTAGTGGAAACGGGCCCTTAACGTATCTTTTTTGTTGGGGGGGGGGGGAAGGGGGGGGGGAAACCGGAGTGCCTGGAGCAAACCCCCACAGACATAGAACATGCAAACTCCTTGCAGATGTTGACCTGGCTGGGATTCGAACCGGGGACCCAGCGCTGCAAGGCGAGAGCTCTAACCACTACGCCCCTGTACTGCCTCGTAGTTCTGTGGGTATGCGCAAAATCGTTCGGTGGTTATGGGCTTTTAGGCTGGCCATACAAAGACCAATTGAAAGTAATTCAAAGTGTCTGACCTTGTTTATTGGACAACAAAGATACACAGAGAGGAAAAAAACTTCATTTGTTTCAAAACATTATAGGAGATGACAGTTTCATGTCTGTACAGGCATCCCTTGTCCGGAGTCTTTTGATACTGGCTGGCTGCATTGTTTTTGACCGACAGATGTTGCATTCCCACACATCAAGAGGCCTATTGGCCTTCCTCCCCATTCCCTTTCCATAGTACAGTACATGTGATCTGCAGAGTGCTGAGCCTAAACGGAGAGCAGTGTACAGACTGCAAGTCATAGTTGCTTCATGTTTTTCAGTGCAGATGTTGAGCCATCGTGCACAAGCTGATTGCATCTACCCACTAGCCAACAACCTTGCACATACTGTATGAGTAGAGTGCTCTGTGCTGAATGATGCCAGCAACAAATCACATCTGGAGACATGTCAGACTATGGAACCGTGTACTGATAGAAAGATGGAAACTGCTACTGCAAATCTTGCTGAACTTGCCTTCTGTCTGGCAGTGGCATAGGAAGCCTGATCTGTGTGTATTTATATCGTGGCAGTTGCAGAGAGAGAGAGTCTGTGGGAGGACTTCTCATCTGGTGTACTATAATCCCAATCAAACCAGCATAGTACATTCTCATCTGGGAAAGGCTGTGTACTAAACTTCAGAAGGTATTTGTGATGTTTGCTTTTAAAAGGCTGTAATATCCAAAGCAAACCTGTATGAGGTAGGGGAGAGGAGTTAGAAATGTATCCAAGTAGTTGGAAGCCTCTGGGTGGTCCAGAGGCTTCCTGGGTCTTCCTAGAGCTCACCGCTCCCTCTTTGTCTTCTGGCTGCACTCTTGTGTGCAAATAGTCTACACATACTCCGTAGAGCAAAGCATAAGCTATGGTTCTACCGGGCATGCGTGGACCTTACTAGCGCATGCCCAGTTCAGAGGGACTTGTCCACATTTGTGGAAGCACCGTGGTCAGAAGAAGTCTTTGTTGAATAGGTATAGAGGGACCCTACCCTGCCCTGGAATGGTAGGCTGTAGGAGGTTCTGGGAAGCCTCTGGAATATCCAGATGCACCCTACTAATACTGAGGTAACCATTTCACTTGTTTCTCCTGACTAAACATAAACATAGAGGTGTACTTTAAAGGGAACCTGAACTGGGTAAAATTATTTAAAATAAACAAATGATGTAGCTGCAAATGAACATTACATACTTACCTCGGCATCAGTTCCTCTCAGACGCTCACCATTTTCTTCTTACAGTGATCCCTTCCAGTTCCAGGTAATGTCCATGTTTCCCTATGGCTCATGTGGGCGATATTACAGTGTAACAGTGTGCTGACCAGCAAGGTCTTATGGGGTAATGGCCATTATCAAAATGGAGAACAGAGAATTCCATTGATCACAGTGATAAATGGGAAGCAGGAGAGGAGAAAGAGATTTAAAAGTAGCCTACACAGGAGGTAAGTTTGTGTATGTTTATTTTGACTTTTAATTTTCAGTTTAGGTTCTCTTTAAGTTGTTTTGTTCAGGACAAGCCATTGGCTTGCACTTTGTAGAAAGGATTTTTGAGTTCAGTTAGTGGGAAGGTTTTAGGTTTACTTTCTTTATATATTGTAAATTGATTAGAAAAGGGTTTTTTTTGGCACACTCCTCAATCCTATCAATAAAACCTATCCCATTAACTGTAGGCCTGCTGCATAGGTATAATGTCACATCAACATCAAAGGCGGTGAAATTGTAATACACCACACGGGCAATACATGGTGGAAGACTCCTGGAGCATTACAATAAAAATAGACAGTTCATCGCATAGGATGTAAATTACATCCTATGCGATGAACTGTCTATTTTTATTGTTTTTTTGAGGTGCATTGAAGTGGAAGACCAGATTGAAAGCCTGCATATGGTTGCATTCTGTGGACGTTGTTTAGTGGACTATAAGGCAGCGCATGGTTTTTTTGATTTGTAATATATTGTAAATTGTCTGCAAATACATTGTGCAGCACAAAATAAAGACTGGTGTTTGTGGATCACAGAAGACTTATTTCACTGTGCAAATTCACCTACCCTGTCTCAACGTTTAAATAAAGCCACACACCATCACATTAATCAAAAGGTTGGTGAGAGGTGTGGTGGCAATTTCAACTTTAAGCTTGCTTACACACTAAGACGTTACAGGCGCACGTTAGTGCATCCTGTAACGCTCCCCCAACGCACAGCAATGTAACACAATGTAACAGCAATGTTCACACTGCCCACGTTGCGTTACATGTAACGCTGCACGTTCTCCCGAAAGTGCAGCATGCTACGGCGTTACAGCGGCTTAAGCCGCGTTAGACTGTTTGCACATGCTCAGTCATGTTGGGGAGGAGCGGAGAGCGGCCAGGCACATGGCTAATTAATATTTACTGCACGTTGTGACGTACAGTGTTTACTTCCTGGTGCGGCCGCTCTGTGCGGCGATTGGCCGGGAGGGACCACGTGATGCCGCATGCGTCCAAGAGTACGCATCACGGCATCACGGATGCCAGAGTGAGCTGCACAACGCGGCTCACTCTGACGTCCACATCGAAGTGCACCAGGCCTTGCGTTAGGTGCACGTTATGCGACCTTAACCACTTGAGGACCTAGGGCTTTCTACCCCTTAAGGACCGGCCACTTTTTTTCCATTCAGACCACTGCAGCTTTCACGGTTTATTGCTCGCTCATACAACCTACCACCTAAATGAATTTTGGCTCCTTTTCTTGTCACTAATAAAGCTTTCTTTTGGTGCTATTTGATTGCTCCTGCGATTTTTACTTTTTATTATATTCATCAAAAAAGACATGAATTTTGGCAAAAAAATGATTTTTTTAACTTTCTGTGCTGACAGTTTTCAAATAAAGTAAAATTTCTGTATACATGCAGCGCGAAAAATGTGGACAAACATGTTTTTGATAAAAAAAAAACCCCATTCAGTGTATATTTATTGGTTTGGGTAAAAGTTATAGCGTTTACAAACTATTTTCCCATTTTCAAGCATCTATGACTTTTCTGACCCCCTGTCATGTTTCATGAGGGGCTAGAATTCCAGGATAGTATAAATACCCCCCAAATGACATCCCAAAGTATCCCAAAATATCTCTGTAAATGACAATTTGTTAATTTTTTTTACACACAATTGTCCATTTACAGAGATCTTTCTCCCACTCAGCATGGGTATGTGTAAAAATACACCCCAAAACACATTATACTACTTCTCCTGAGTACGGCGATACCACATGTGTGGCACTTTTTTGCACCCTAACTGCGCTAAAGGGCCCAAAGTCCAATGAGTACCTTTAGGATTTCACAGGTCATTTTGAGAAATTTCGTTTCAAGACTACTCCTCACGGTTTAGGGCCCCTAAAATGCCAGGGCAGTATAGGAACCCCACAAATGACCCCATTTTAGAAAGAAGACACCCCAAGGTATTCCGTTAGGTGTATGGCGAGTTCATAGAAGATTTTATTTTTTGTCACAAGTTAGTGAAAAATGACACTTTGTGAAAAAAAAACAAAAATCAATTTCCGCTAACTTTTGACAAAAAATAAAATCTTCTATGAACTCGCCATACACCTAACAGAATACATTGGGGTGTCTTTTTTCTAAAATGGGGTCCGTTTCTGGGGTTCCTATACCGCCCTGGCATTTTACGGGCCCAAAACCGTGAGTAGTCTGGAAACCAAATGTCTCAAAATGACTGTTCAGGGGTATAAGCATCTGCAAATTTTGATGACAGGTGGTCTATGAGGGGGCGAATTTTGTGGAACCGGTCATATGCAGGGTGGCCTTTTAGATGACAGGTTGTATTGGGCCTGATCTGATGGATAGGAGTGCTAGGGGGGTGACAGGAGGTGATTGATGGGTGTCTCAGGGGGTGGTTAGAGGGGAAAATAGATGCAATCAATGCACTGGGGAGGTGATCGGAAGGGGGTCTGAGGGGGATCTAAGGGTTTGGCCGAGTGATCAGGAGCCCACACGGGGCAAATTAGGGCCTGATCTGATGGGTAGGTGTGCTAGGGGGTGACAGGAGGTGATTGATGGGTGTCTCAAGGTGTGATTAGAGGGGGGAATAGATGCAAGCAATGCACTGGCGAGGTGATCAGGGCTGGGGCCTGAGGGCATTCTGAGGGTGTGGGCGGGTGATTGAGTGCCCTAGGGGCAGATAGGGGTCTAATCTGATAGGTAGCAGTGACAGGGGGTGATTGATGGGTAATTAGTGGGTGTTAGGGTAGAGAACAGATATAAACACTGCCCTTGGGAGGTGATCTGACGTCGGATCTGCGGGCGAACTATTGGTGTGGGTGGGTGATCAGATTGCCCGCAAGAGGCAGGTTAGGGGCTGATTGATGAGTGGCAGTGACAGGGGGTGATTGATGGGTGGCAGTGCCAGGGGGTGATTGATGGGTGGCAGTGACAGGGGGTGATTGATGGGTGGCAGTGACAGGTGATTGACAGGTGATCAGTGGGTTATTACAGGGAAGAACAGATGTAACTAATGCACTGGCGAATTGATAAGGGGGGTGTCTGAGGGCAATCTGAGCGTGTAGGCGGGTGATTGGGTGCCCGCAAGGGGCAGATTAGGGTCTGATCTGCTGGGTAACAGTGACAGGTGGTAATAGGGGGTGATTGATGGGTGATTGATGGGTAATTAGTGGGTGTTTAGAGGAGAGAATAGATGTAAACACTGCGCTTGGGTGGTGATCTGATGTCAGATCTGCAGGCGATCTATTGGTGTGGGTGGGTGATCAGATTGCCCGCGTGGGGCAGGTTAGGGGCTGATTGATGGGTGGCAGTGACAGGGGGTGATTGATGGGTGGTAGTGACAGGGGGTGATTGACAGGTGATCAGTGGGTTATTACAGGGAAGGACAGATGTAAATAATGCCCTGGCGAATTGATAAGGGGGGGTCCTGAGGGCAATCTGAGCGTGTAGGCGGGTGATTGGGTGCCCGCAAGGGGCAGATTAGGGTCTGATCTGATGGGTAACAGTGACAGGTGGTGATAGGGGGTGATTGATGGGTAATTAGTGGGTGTTTAGAGCAGGGCTGTGGAGTCGGAGTCGGAGTCGTGGAGTCGGAGTCGTGCAATTTTGGGTGCCTGGAGTCGGAGTCGGGAAAAAATGCACCGACTCCGACTCCTAATGAATTTGTAACTGTAATTAAAATAGAAAATATGATAATATGTTCTATTTCTCAGATAATAGTCATTAAAAATAATGTATATATACAGTATATATACAGTAATAGCTGTGCTTAGTGCACAAAAATGAAATAAACCAATCAAAATTAGTTACTTGTGCTGCTTCAATAAAGCAGTCCTCGTATTTTTAAGGTCAGATATACATATCTGATTGTGACTGTATATATGATGTGTACACAGGAATCTCTTATATATACTAAATAACATCTATGCTGTAAGAATAAAGCCTGATGTGTAGCTGTGTCACTAATAGAGATGGTCAACGAGATGGAAATAATTCTGCATTGATGCTGATTTATGCAAATGTATGCACTACCTTTGCTCATGAAATCAAATAATTTGATATGTTATTAAAATTTGGTTTGGTGACTACAAATTAAAGGGTAACTGAGATGGATGAAAAGTAAAGTTTTATACATATTTTATACATACCTGGGGCTTCCTCCAGCCCCCTTCAGGCTAATCAGTCCCTCGCTGTCCTCCACCACCCGGATCTTCTGCTATGAGTCCTGGTAATTCAGCCAGTCAGCGCTGTCCAGCCGCATGCCGCTCCCACAGCCAAAAACATTCTGCACCTGCGCAATAGTGCTGCACAGGTGTAGTATGCTCCTGGCGGCGGAGTGTGTGCATGCGCACTACGCCTGACTGGCTCAAGTACCTGGACTCATAGCAGAAGATCCAAGTGGTGGAGAAGGACAACGAGGGACTGATTATCCTGAAGGCGGCTGGAGGAAGCCCCAGGTATGTATAAAACTTTAATTCAATCTGTCTCAGGTTTACTTTGTTACACAGTAGTACTATACTCTACATATGCACTCCCCACAGAGCTGCAGGGAATCCACTGAGAATGCTGTGCACATTGAACACAGAGGTGTTGTCTGTTTACAATCTCCTCCTTCCCCTGCAGAGTACCTGCACATCATTCTTACATGTACCCACACTTACATTGCCTAGGGCCTGTTAGATGTTCTTTGTTCCGGTTTGTACCTTTTACAAGTACTCGTCTCTTACCAAGGACTAGTTTTAGTCTAAAGGGAATAAATATAGTAGTCTACATATCCTTCTCACTTCAGTTGTCTTGTAAAATTCCTAAGCGTTGGCAGTTAAGAGACGAATTTTATGTTACATACTTTTAATCAACAAAATTGTAATATGCAAATTAGAGGAGTCGGAGTCGTGGAGTCGGAGTCGGAGGAATCCTAAACTGAGGAGTCGGAGTCGGTGGATTTTTGGACCGACTCCACAGCCCTGGTTTAGAGGAGAGAATAGATGTAAACACTGCGTTTGGGTGGTGATCTGATGTCGGATCTGCGGGCGATCTATTGGTGTGGGTGGGTGATCAGATTGCCCGCAAGGGGCAGGTTAGGGGCTGATTGATGGGTGGCAGTGACAGGGGGTGATTGATGGGTGGCAGTGACAGGGGGTGATTGATGGGTGATTGACAGGTGATCAGTGGGTTATTACAGGGAAGAACAGATGTAAATATTGCACTGGCGAATTGATAAGGGGGGGTCTGAGGGCAATCTGAGCGTGTAGGCGGGTGATTGGGTGCCCGCAAGGGGCAGATTAGGGTCTGATCTAAAGGGTAACAGTGACAGGTGGTGATAGGGGGTGATTGATGGGTAATTAGTGGGTGTTTAGAGGAGAGAATAGATGTAAACACTGCGTTTGGGTGGTGATCTGATGTCGGATCTGCGGGCGATCAATTGGTGTGGGTGGGTGATCAGATTGCCCGCAAGGGGCAGGTTAGGGGCTGATTGATGGGTGGCAGTGACAGGGGGTGATTGATGGGTGATTGACAGGTGATCAGGGGGGATAGATGCATACAGTACACAGGGGGGGGGGGGATGTCTGGGGAGAATCTGAGGGGTGGGGGGGGTGATCAGGAGGGGGCAGTGGGCAGGGGGGGAGATAAAAAAAAATAGCGTTGACAGATAGTGACAGGGAGTGATTGATGGGTGATTAGGGGGGTGATTGGGTGCAAACAGGGGTCTGGGGGGTGGGCAGGGGGGGGGGGGTCTGAGGGGTGCTGTGGGCGATCTGGGGCAGGGGGGGGGGAGAAATCAGTGTGCTTGGGTGCAGACTAGGGTGGCTGCAGCCTGCCCTGGTGGTCCCTCGGACACTGGGACCACCAGGGCAGGAGGCAGCCTGTATAATACACTTTGTAAACATTACAAAGTGTATTATACACTTTGTATGCGGCGATCGCGGGGTTAACATCCCGCCGGCGCTTCCGTATAGCCGGCGGGATGTTGCGGCGGGCGAGCGGTGACAGGCGCCGGCGGAGGATCGCGTCACGGATGACGCGATCGCTCCGCCCATGCCCTTAGAAGGACCGCCGCCTCTGTGGGTGAGCCGGTCCTTCAGGGCTCCACTTCCCGGCCGCCTCTGTGCGTTAGGCGGTCGGGAAGTGGTTAACGTACCACCTAACGCAACGTCTTGGTGTGCAAGTAGCCTAAAGTGGACCTGTACTCATACACAGGACACAAGGAATATACAGATTAATCCACCCTGTTTGCGTTTAGAGTGAAGAGCTTGTCTAAGACCTCTTTTCCATGGACAGTCGATAGGCAGTGAAATGCCTCTCAAACTCTCACAACTGCTTGCTGCTGCCTAAAAACTGCTTGCTGCTGCTTGATAACTGCTCACTTCTGCCTGGCAACTGCTTGCTGAGCACACAGTTCAACTGTCCATGGAAAAGAGGCCTAATTCCCCCTCAACAGTGAGTAATCACAATTGTAATTTGATCTCTCAACTGTGTCAGCACAGGAATTCTGGCAGCCTCAGCTGATATGTAAGCACAGGATGTTAACCCTTTGTCTGCGTCCATGAAAGCAGGATGTAGACACACTGCAGATTTATTGCAGGAGTTCTGTGGGCTGCAACAAATTAAAATGTTTCTGTAAAGGTTATGATGCTGTTGCTTATCTTTTAGAGCAGAGAGGACGTTCTGATTTGTATATTTCTTCAATGTATCACTGCAAATTGAACTGCAGGTAACCATTCATTTTTTTAATCATCTGCTCATTTTGGATTCCCCAGGTTTATTATTAAGAAGAGATGCACAACTGATCACATACAAGAAGTGATCTGGAGTATGTTTTGTTCATGTGGAGACCAGACAGTGAACACAAAGAATATCTCATATTATTCGCCTCTTTACACCCCACCTCAGTCTGACAAATCTACCATATGCAAAACAGGAGTTTGCCTCTTTTCCATGGACTGTTGCTAGGCAGTGAAATGCCTCTCAAACTCTCACAACTGCTTACTGCTGCCTGGTCCCTGCTTGCTGCTGCCTGGAAACTGTTTGCCGCTGCCTGGTAACTGCTCACTGCTGCCTAATCATTGCTTGCTGAGCACACTGTTCAACAGTCCGTGGAAAAGAGGCCAAACTCTCTCAATAGCTTGCTGCTGCCTGGTAACTGCTTGTTGCTGCCTGACAACTGCTTGCTGAGCACACAGTTCAACTGTTTGTGGAAAAAGAGGCCTAAAACAGAAGGTATTTGCGATTATGCAGGTTGGAGTGAGCATATGATGTCTCCCACAATGCATCACTGCTGAATATGCAAATCATCTTTTTGTTGTCCCCAATAGCTAAACACCCCCCCCAGAACTGTTAGAATGCAATGATGTGTCAGCTTTTTGGTCTCTTTCAGCCCCTCCTAGGGGTTCTGGTTCACCAGGAGCTTACTTGGTAGTCTGCAATCTCCCACATAACTTCTAATCTGCCTCACACATCAGACAGGCATGTTTATCTACACGCAGGATATGAAGATTTCGGAGCCCTGCAGCATGGCAGCAAATGTTGACCAACAAGAGGAAGGAAGTTATTATATTCAGCCTTACCACAAACTGGCAAATCAAAGCCTGGCAAAGAAACAAGCCTCAGAATGCACCCAATTAGTAACAATGCAGACAAGCTAAATGAATAGCTATGTGCAGATGTTACATATTCTGACAGTGTCATTAGAGATAATCATTTGTGATAATCTCATGCCAGGATCTAGCGCCTGTACATGCCTCCTGCAATGCGGTCTAGCAGTTCAGTAAGCAACAATTAAACTGCATTGTTTCCTATTGTACTTCCTACATTAGGCACCAATAGCTCGCACTCCGCATGAGTTCTCTCTCCGCAAAGTGCAAGAAAAGACTGCTCAGCTGTAGCCAGGCAGCATGTCTGTACAGCAATCTTCCAACTTCTGTAATGTTCACAAATGATCGATCCAAAATGATCTTCTGTACATAGCTTGTACCTGTACCTTATTCATACTGTTATTCTCAACACACACACAGGGCTGCCATCAAAAATTTTGGGGCCCCTCACACATTATCAGGACTTACCAGAACTCTTGATTTGGTACATAAATCATCCGACTCAGACTCCCGACTTCTCAGTTTATGAAACCACCGACTCCAACTCCAGGTACCAAAAATTGCTCCGACTCCACAGCCCTACTCATGCCCACCACTCCCCCACCATTAGTCAGTAGCGACCCCCCAAACTTACTTCCAGGTCGGGGTGGTCACGGCTTACTGCGCAGGTGTTGCTCGGTGAAGCATATCCTTGTACACGTTCACGTGGCACCAGGGGCGCTCTGCGCAGGCGCACTACGTTGTGACATCACAACTGTGTAGTGCGCCTGTGCCAAGCGCTCCCTCCCGGACGCGTGAACGTGTACAAGGATACTCTTCGCCAGGCAGTGCCTGCGCAGTACGCCACGACCACCCTGACCCAGAAATAAGTTTGGGGGAGACGGAGAACTGGGGGGGGGGATGGGGGAGGGTTAACGGTGGACATGAGGAAAGCGCACTAAACATGCCTGCTCCCCCCAGATTTAATTTTATTCTTCACTAAGGTATTAGTGCCAGTACATTGAAGGGGGGCCCCGGGCCCCTCAATCTGGTGTTAGTTGCCCTCCCCCCCCCTACCCCGGATGGCGGACCTGCACACACACAAATCTGAAAAAAAGCACTACCTGAACGAGTTTACTTTACAACAGCAGCTGTGCAGAAATATGAGAAAAGCTTGTACCATGCTGCAGGGATCCTGGGCTGTACCATTATCACCCTCCCCCCTTCTGAACAGCAATCCCTTGTATTCTGGAGGCAGACCTCTGTGGTGTTAGGGCCCATTTCCACTTTATGCGTATGCGATTTCGCATTAGAAGCATGGACATTGAAAGTCTATTGTGTTGTTTCCATTATATGCGTTTTTCCCATGCATAAAAAACAAAACAAAAAGAAAACAGACATCAAGATGAGACATAAAACATCAGGGGGACAGCGGCTGGGGGTTTCCGTTGCGTTCATTCTGTGCGATTACCACGCACTGCTTAGGGCCCTTTTCCACCAGCGCGTTTGCGCTGGCTGAATCGCAAAGTCGCAAACCGCTAGCGATTTTACAATCGCTACGGTTTGCTTTTTAACATAGGAATCGCGGTAGGTCATTTCCACTACCGCGATTCGTTTTTTACCCGAACGCGCGGCGGAGCGATATTTGCCGCGATTTTGCTATGCAGTGCATAGCATAGCAAAATCGCGGCCGCAAAACGTCGGGGAATCGCCGGTTTTGCGATTCAGCAATCGCTAGCGTTCAGCGTGAACGCTAGTGACTGCAGGTGGAAAAGGGCCCTTACCGCTGTGAACCTGATCGAGCGTGCCAGCCCCAAATGTTCCAGCATCTCCGATTGAAAGAATTTCTGCCCAAAATTGGTTGTATCCTCGATCGGACATGCTCTTGGCGGCACCGATTTTTATCCGATTTGATTATAATTATCGATGGGGATGGTCGATCAGCCACCAAGTCATGCAGGCACTTTTTACAAACCAATGCTTTGGCCCGGTTCCTATTAGCGTTTCGTGCCAAAACTATCAGTTCCAACGGGTCCGTTCGAACGGATCTGTTGCGGACCGGTTTAAATCCGCTTCCGGTCCGTTTCAGTAGCGTTTGTATCCGTTTTGCATACATTTTGCATCCGTTTCCATTTTAAAGGGGAAGTTCTAAAATTAGCATTAAAGATAAGCTATATATACACCAGAGCTCTGAATGATCTGTAAATACATTGTGGTCATTGTTGAGGAGAGAGCTTGCTGTTTGGACAATCAATTGGCCTCAATTCACTAAGATCATGCTGGAGATAATAAGGCAAGAGAAAACGTACCACCACTGTAATGGATTGCGGAGACACCGCCGCACGGACTGACAGCGGGGCGGCTGAATCCGTGTTCAGACTGGCGGTTTTATCAGCAGCGGCATGTGTCTGGTTTGTCTGAGCCTAGTAGTGCACAGAGAGCTACGCGCGCGTGCGCTGACAGGCAGGCCCTTTATGCCAATAGGAGAGGGATCAGCTGATCAGGTCGATCAGCTGATCCCAGCGCAGCAGGCTATTGGTTGAGTGGGACTGGGTGGCGCTGAGAAGCGCTCTGCTATATATACATCTTGCCTGTCAGTGGCTGGTTGTCTGCCGTTATGAATGCTTATGTGTTAGCACTCAGACCATAGTCAGATCCTTCAGTGTGTTTGAACCAGGTGGACCTGGGAATTCACACTTAGCCAGATAACTGTGTTATTACTGTGTTATACCTTAGACCAGTCCCAGAGTGTTGAGACCACGGACCTCACACCCAAGACTAGGGAAATCGTGTTATTACTGTGTTACACTTTAGACCAGTCCCAGGGTGTTGAGACCACAGACCTCACACCCAAGACTTGGGAAACTGTGTCATTGCTGTGTTGTGCTTTAGATCAATCCCTGTTGAGACCACGGACCTCACACTCTAGACTAGACCTCTGCTTGATATCTGTTATGACCGATTGCTCTCTCGACTCTGCTCCTGCTCTCAATTCGGTACCTTTACATATCTGATTACCTGTTGCCAACCCTGCCTGTCCCTGGTTACCGAATCAGCCTTCTGTCTCTGTACTTTATCTGCTCGTGTGTTGCCGACCCAGCCTGACCGACCCTTCTACCTGTGACACCCCCCCCCAGTGGGGTGTCCAGTAGCTGCAGGGACTCCCTCAGAGGGACCTCCCTGCAATAAAGTCAGGGACTCATCTCTCAGGAGTCCTTTGACTGCAGTAGAGTCTGATTCCCAGCTGTTCAGGGAAACCTCGACTCTAGGTGTACTCCAAGCCAATCAGGAGATACTCATTATACTATCTGGAGTCGCCTGCTCCTCAGGTGGTCCAGACTCATATACTGTTGCACCAAACACTTACACTTATCAGGTGTCCAGAGGTTAGTTATACTTGTATTATTTGTGATTCTGCAGATCATCAATAATCAGGTATAAATCTGTATTCTTGGTGATACTGCAGATCACCAATAATCAGATTCTCTCTGTGTACTGACACCGATCGTTACAACCACACAGTGAGAGAGTTATCTTATCTCTTCATTCCTTAAGTTATCTCCTCTGTAGTTATTTTCACATGCAGTTAATAAACAGCCTGTCTTTAACTCTGGAGTTATTTTAAGGATTGAAGAGTTAACTTAAAGACAGAAGAGTTAACTTTAGGTTTGCCAGAGGTAAAATGTTTCCTGAATAAGACATGCCTCTAGAAACCTTATTAAAGACAGGAGATAAGCTTAGTGAATTGAGGCCAATGGATCCAGTGTATTACTACAGCTTCTGGCTTGGAATAGCCTCGTTTAAAATGTTCACCTACTACTATCTGGGACGGGGGCCTGCTCTTCACAGTAGATGGTGGGTGCACCCTCTACTCCTTGAAAGGTTGCCCCTGCACTTGGACAATTAGGTCCTAGATGCTGTATGGCCTGATGCATTCCATCTCTTTCCAGAAATCAATGAACTGGGATGGATCCCACTCCTGCAGCACTGCTAGGCCCATGTGCCGAACAAGCCAAGATGACCGCTGTACCATAGAGAGTACACAGGAAGTGGCTAGAAAGGTCCGTTTTATAGCCAGTGTGTTGTTAAGTTCCGTTTTCTATTGGTTCCTATTGCCCTGCAAAACCTTCCGTTTCAGGTCCGCAGGGAGCAACGGTCCGGAAAATTAGGGCCTGCAGCATTTTTTCAAACCGGGGACCGAAACGTAGGCAACGTTTCCGGACGTACGGAAGTGTACAGTCCCATAGATTAACATTGGATCCGTTCGCGTCCATTCCGTTTGTACAGTATTAGGTCCGGTTCCGATCCGCAAAAAAACGCTAATGTGAACCGGGCCTTTCCCAATTTCACTTTCAGTTCTGCAAAATCCTGTTATAAAAATGCATTTTCTTTCTTGCTTCGGGGGCTGCTCATTTTTGCATGACTTCTAGTTTCCACCCATAGTCTGCACATCGCATCACAGAGAACACTGAGCAGTCACAGCAGTGAGATCATCCTGGTGATTGTTTGGAATACAAAGCCTGAACTCACAAAGAGAAACACTAGGAGTGGTCTCTGTCTCAACTGTAATATATTACAGCGCAGGATCTTATCCAATACAAGAAAGCCATGACTCACGCAATGCTTGTTGCTAGACATACGAAGTCACAAGGAGGTGACAGTCCTGTGCTATTCCAAGGGGGACAGCCCCACTATAGACTGAGAATCACATTCTATACTGATGTTGGTTATGTACACAGGTTGCCAGCTGTTTGTTACAATGAGCCTTAAATTTCTATGCACTACTATGCTGAGGTTCTCAATGGACATCATGGCTGATTTGCTAAAGCTGCTCGTGAAAATCAAATTTCATATACAGACATGGACAGATTTGTTGGTACCCCTCTATGATAAAAGGCGAGCCCACCATGGTCTCTGAAATAATTTTAGGGCCTGTTTCCACGGCAAGCGGTGCAATGTGTCTTCATGCACACCGCATCGCAACAGGACTGAGGCCAGAAACCCACTAGGAGCGCTTTCTAAGCTCTAGTGATTTGAAAAAGCTCTTGCTAATGCAATGCTATGGGGGATTTTTATAAAATCACATCGCTCAAGTGGGATCACACCCATAGCGTTACATTAGCAAGAGTTTTCAAGTCGCAAAGCGCTCAGAAAATCGCTGCTAGTGGGTTTCTGGCCTAAATCCAATGCACGGCAAGGGAACAGTTTCCATTGCGTGCTGGTTATGCGGAGTGGAGCAATCCGAGAATCTGCATGCTGCATCCGCGTCCCATCTCTTTCCATGGGCGGCCGCATCTCCTGATGTGGAAATGATGCGAATGGGAGTGGAAGTGTTGCGTAGCCGCATCGAATCATATTCACCAGTGGAAGTGGGCCCTAAAAAGAACCCGAGCCTGAAGCTTGGGATCAGAAACACGTACTAACCTAAGGTGAGAGGGAGACCTAATAAGGCTTCCCACAATGTCCTCTACCTTACTCGCATTTGCTTAAAGGGATCCTTAAATTCTTTTTTTGCAGATGGCTTAAAGCGGATTCGAGATGAAAAACTAACTTTAACAAGTAACTTGCCTATATATCTTATCTAAAGTTGAGATAGTTTACACAGCAAATCTAACCGCAAACAGATTTAATAGAATATGATTTTTTCTTCCTGTGATACAATGACAGTAGCCATGTTGTTTGTAAACATTACACAGAGATCTGCATCTTGAGCAAAAAACCCTAATCCCTCTCCTCCTCCTTTTTTTGTTTGGTAGAGGAGCCCCTCTGCCTCTGAAATCTCTGGCTAGTAATACCTCCCCCTCCTCCTGCCCAGACTGAGCTCCCATGAGCCCTTGCTACTGTCTGAAAGTGCCTTGGCTCTCTGAAAACCTGTGGACGTTGTTTATTTAGTATATAGGGAATTCGAGTATTAACCTCCTTGGCGGTATGAAAAATACCGCCAGGAGGGAGCGCAGCAGTTTTTTTTTAAAATTTTTTTTTTTTTTATCATTTTTAACATGATAGCCGCTGCTGAGCGGCATCCCCCCGCCCGCTTCGATCGCCTTCGGCGATCTCCGATCAGGAAATCCCGTTCATAGAACGGGATTTCCTGGAGGGCTTCCCCCGTCGCCATGGCGACGGGGCGGGATGACGTCACCGACGTCACTGACGTCGGGACGTCATTGGGAGTCCCGGGCCACCCCTCGGCGCTGCCTGGCACTGATTGGCCAGGCAGCGCTGGGGTCTGGAGGGGGGGGGGGGGCCCGCGCCGCAGCAGATAGCGGCGATCGGGCAGGGGCCGGCGGCGATCAGAGTGCTGGCGCAGCTAGCAAAGTGCTAGCTGCGTCCAGCAAAGCAAAAATTATGAAAATCGGCCCAGCAGGGCCTGAGCGGCACCCTCCGGCGGCTTACCCCGTGTCACACACGGGGTTACCGCCAAGGAGGTTAAAACAAAAACAAATTTGGCTTGAGGAATGCCCTATAAACAATAGGAAAGGAACACAATTATGCAGGGCTCGTTTCCACTATTGCGGTGCAGAATCGCCTGGATTCCACCGCTGTTGAAATTCCATGAATTAGCATGCGGATGCGAATTTTTGCGCGTTTTTTGCCGCGAATTCGCATGCGAATTCGCATAGGTGAGGGTATATGCGAAATTAACCATGTCACTGCCTGTTTGAATTACAATTCGCATACCATAGCCGCATGCGAATTTCCTATTAAATACATTAGCGGCGATTCACATGCATTCCACTCGCAGGCGAATTCGTTGGCTCTTTTGAGCGTTTTTTTACCGCTGAAAAAAAACGCACCTCAACAACGCTACAGTGGAAACAGGCCCATCCACTTGCATTACATGTGCGAATCTGCATGCGTTGGACGCATGCAGATTCGCGATAGTGGAAACGAGCCCGCAATGAGTAAAAGTTCATCTCAAATCCACTTTTAGGCCCGGTTCACACTTGCGGTTTTGCAAAAACCGCACCGGATGTCCGGACCGCACCGGAGCCGGATCGGACCTGAACCGTACGGTTCCTGTCCGGATCCGGTCCGGTTGCATACGGTTTCCGTGCGGTATGAACACGGTTGCGGTCCGGATCCGGATTCTAAAAGAGATAACAACCTGTATAAAAACAAAAAAAAATGTTGGGGTCTGGGAGGTCAACAGAAGGGGGACCTGTGGAATCAGGCCCTCCGCTGTTTAGCACTCACCTCCACCTCCAACATGCTGCCAACATCTCCAGCTCGTGCTGCTCCACTCCAAAATGGTTGCCCATGTGTCCCCGATACAATATCGCCGCAACAATCCTCATAGGAAGTGGGGTAGAACATCCGGATTTTTTGCCAGTGTGTTGTGCGCTCTCCGGTTCTCATTGGTTTCCATTGGCCGGATGATGCAGTCCGGCTCCGCCCCGGATACGGCTGCCGGAGCAGCCGGACCAAAAAATAGCGCATGTTGGAACGGACACCGGAGTCCGGATCCGGTCCGGCTCCGGTCCGGACGAAACGGACACATGTGAACCCTGGCATAGACTTACATTGCTATGCCGTGCGTCCGTTTCGTCCGGCCAGCATGCGGTGCGGCTCCGGCACGGCTATTCCGGATAGCCACCGCTAATGTGAACCGGGCCTAAGGGTCCCTTTAAAGAGGAACCCTGTCCTGATCAGATTATGACTAGCTCTTGTCAGTAATCTTTGGAGGCTCTGCAGCGGGGGAAGCCTCATTAGGGTCCAGAGGTCTATTTTCAGGAAAGTATGTCATTTTGTATACTTTAAACGGACAACAGTAATTGACTCCCACAGGCGTGTAGCTACAAATCATGAGACCCCCTCCCCCCAACAAATCTGTGAATATCAGGTGACCAGGGTGAGGGTGGAGCTATGCATATTACCCTGTCATCGCAGTCTGACGCAGGGTAATGCGCAATGGGAAATGGTGCATCCGCTATTGTTACGCCACTGGCTGTCAGCATCCAAAAAATGTATCTGATCAGTATTTTAATGTGAACCTGAGGTGAGAGTGATATGGAGGCTGCCATATTTATTTCCTTTTAAGCAATACCAGTTGCCTGGCAGCCCTGTTGATCCTCTGCCTCTAATATCTTTAGCCACAGACCCTGAGCAAGCATATGCAGATCGGGTGTCTCTGACAATATTGTCAGAACTGAAAAGATTAGCTGCATGCTTGTTTCTGGTGTCATTCAGATACTACCAGGGCTGTGGAGTTGGTACAAAACTCATCCGACTCAGGCTCCTCAGTTTATGAAACCTCCGACTCCAGGTACCCAAAATTGCTCTGACTCCAACTCCTCCACTCTGACTCCTTAGTCTAATTTTTACAAAGGCTGTGGATTGGTTAAAAATCATCCTACGCCGACTCCTCAGTTTATGAAACCAATGACTCCGACTCACATTCCTCGACTCCAACTCCACAGTCCTTGATACTACGGTGGCCAAATAGATCAGCAAAGCTGCCCGGCAACTGGTATTGCTTAAAAGGAAATAAATATGGCAGCCTCCATATCACTCTCACCTCTGGTTCACTTTAAGGCAGGGATGTCAAGCCTGTGCTTCGAGGGCCGAGGTCCTCACACATTTTTGATACAGCTCAAATGAATTGATGGGTCTGAATCAGGAAAGGTGTGGTCCATCAGGTAGAACACATTCCTCTCTTTCTCAGTCCATCCTAAACACTGGCATGGATCTGGCCCTCCAGGCCTGGAGTTTGACACCTGTATTTTAAGGGGTCTGAAACAAACTTGACATTAAACAGCAGCAAGCACAAAAACATCAAGGCTTCAAATAGTCTAATAACTATTTTCTTTTTTCTCTGCAAGCTCAGGAAAGTAGTATGTGTGCCTGGTGTGAGTAAGATGTGTGACTTTAGTCTGTACCATATAGTAGTGGTTTGTAATTTGTGGTCTGGGGTGGTCATGGGCTCTGCACATATCATGCGGTGACCACACCTGTGTGTGAGCAGAAATAGATAGGCAGGACAGGAAAAATGTGCCCTGCTATAAACAAGTATCCATAAATGCCTAAACCTTGTGGCTACTGCTGGGGGATCTTGGACCTTCTCTAAAAGCCGAAGAGAAATGTACAATGTCTAATCTCGGCCACACACGGCCAACTTAGTGCCACAATGTTGATTGTACCTACAGAATATGACAAAAATGTGAAGAATCCAATGCAGAAAAGCTCCAATGCGCTGAAAAACTATACTGTATATTATTTAAAAATACAGACGTCAATAAAAGCACAGAGCACCTGCACTGCAGAAATGAGAATGTGGTCAGCCCTAAAGGCCAGTTTTACACTTTGCTGCATCCTACAACACAAAAAATATGCGGCGACAGGGTCATATGCATAGCGCCGGCCCCCGCTCAGTGATGTACTCCCTGCTGACAGTAAGTACGTCACTGGGATTTCCGTCGGTTCGCACATGTGCGCTGTGCACTCCCATCGATTAAATTCCTGCACTGCCCATTGAAACCAATGACCACTGCAGTCGCTGCGTTGCCACGCAAATTCTACGGTAACGCCCTGTAGACTTTGCATTGGCTCGGCGGCAATTCAGAAGCGGTAAGTGTGCTAGGCCCATTGACGTGCATTGTCTTTGCGCTACTTCGCGGTAAAACAGGCTAATGCAATGCACAAGTAGATAAGAGGAGAAGGAAGAATTACTTTTACTTGCAAGCATTCTAGCTGCTCCAATGAAAATGTTCTCCCAAAGCGTCACTATCTACTAACTGCTAAATCCAAAGGGTACCATATGCCTTCTGCATCTGTCCTAAGCATTCAGCTCTGTTGTTGATCATTCTTCTTAACTCCCAATTCTGTCCCGCCAAGGCATTCATGGTCTTAGGCCTGGAACCCACTGAAAACCGCAAACGCAAAACGCAACCGCTAGCGTTTTGTCTGAGCGGTTTGCAAGCGGATTCATGCGCGTTTTTGGTCGTGTTTTGCAACATTGTATTTTTTTCCCCAGCGGGTGCCTAGCGTTTTGCGTTTTTATCCTGATTGGTCCTGTGAATTATTTTTCATTTTGTTACAGTGTGCTTAACCGCAAAACGCTAGCAAAACCGCTCAGTTTAGGTTTTGCTGAGCGTTTCTGCTAGCGTTTCAATACTTTACATTGAAGCGCTAACGCTCCCAAAATGCTGCAGGTCCTGCGTTTGCGTTTCTGGGAAACGCAAACGCTCCTGTGGAAGTTGCCCCATCCATTAACATTAGCCCAGCGTTTTGGCAAACTGCTAGCGTATCGCAGTGCTGCCAAAACGCTGCCAAAAGCGCTCCTGTGGGTTCCAGCCCTGTGGGAGCATACACACATCCAATTTTGATTGTCCAATCACTGGCCAATGATCCCACATTCATGTAGTATGAGGGCCATCAGATTTTGAATACTTTGAAAGGATTGTGTAGGTAAGCTCTTACACTACACGGAGGTGGTCAAATTGGCAAGTGATTGGACAATCAAAATTGAATGTGTGCATTTACACTTTCTAGTAACTGCTGCTACCTCTCTAAGGGCTGTAAGGGCTGACTTACACGAAGGGTGATGACCAGCGATCTGCAAAGTGCTAGTGCAGTGTCACCCCATGAGGGTGGTCTCACAGCAGCAAAATCTTGCTGCAAGCACCTTTTTTTCAGAGTATTTCTGCTTAAAAGGAATGTCCAACACCGCACATTCCTTTGAAAATTGCTCTGAAACTCGCATTGCAAAATCACATTCGCTAAGGGCTTATGCGTTTTGCAGTGTGAACTATGCCTTAGAACCCGTTTTCACTACAGCGAATAGCGGGCGATTCCAAAGTGCTAGCGCTTATTAATGCGCTAGTGTTATTCTAACCCTATGGCAGTGATCTCACTGCCGCGATTGGCGCTAATAACAAATCTTGTTACCTGCAGCATTTTGCGATCAGCGCTTTATTAAGCACTCTACCGGTACAGTGCTTAATAAAGCGCTGATCGGGATCACTGTGAATCGCGGAAGTGTACAGTGATTTTAATTAGCGTGGTAAAATCACTTGCGCAAAACGGTAGCGATGAGCGCTACCGTTTTGCGATTTTAAGTGTGAATGGGCCCTAAGGGTTCATTCCCCTGAGAGCTTTTTGTGCACTTAGGAAGGCGCATGCATTTCCTGTTAAGGTAACCATATATTACTCGACTTGTCGGCCGATCGACCATCCAATTCCATAATTATAAACAAACTGGATGAAAATCAGTGACGCCAAGAGCATGCCTGATCAACGACGCCTCCAAATTCAGGCCCACATTTTTCACACGTATCGATCGGACGTGCTGGAAAATCTCAGGCCGTTGTGCTCCATTGAGTGCGGGGCGGGATTGGCATGCAATAATCGCAAACGACAAATCCCTGTGCAGCTGTCCCGCCTAATGTTTTATGTCCTCACTGCAACCCAATGCAGTTACACTGTCCACTAGTGTCCACCGCACTTCCGCCTTCTGGCCCCACGGGACTACCGGCATATAGCACATAGGGCACGTTTGTGACATTACACACGCGCCAACATGTGGGAGCGCAAACTCGGAAGTAAGAGGACAGCGGCAAGTAAAGTATAACTGCACGGGCACTGGAGGGGCAACATAAACATTAGCGGGACAGAGGCCAGGGGAGGTGAGGTGGTGCCACAAGGCCAACAGCTGAAAGATTTCATACTGAAATCGATCGTGGATCAGCCTGTGGTTTATGGTGGCCGACAGATCTCTCTCCGATCAGATTCAATCAGAGAAAGATCTGCCTCTTGGTCAATCGGCAGCCAGATACCAACCCAACCGCACTCTCAGATCTGCACATGACCTCCTTGCATTCACGTATACAAGATTTCACATGTTCTTCACCCCTCCTCTGGAATCCTCACATTCATCACTCTCCAACCTTTGATATCTTTAAAGCGGGATTGTCACCATAAAAATCAAATTTCAACAGCATCTGGTCTGAGTGTATTAAGTGATAAAGATGCTAATCCTGCATTCAAAACTTTCAAAACTTTTTCTGCTGTTATGGTTTGGAGTTATCACATACTATAGGAGCACTGGCCCTTTAAAGCAGATCCAAACCATACATTTTTTTTAATTCAAAATATTTAGTTGCACCACTCTGACACATACAAAGATAAATAAACACTCCTTCAAGCCTATGAGCATTTCAGTGCATGCTCTTCACACTTCTCTTTCCATAACTAGGATTATACAGGTGGCAGCCATTAGCAATTCCTCCTTTGCTGGACACCATCTACTCCACCAGTTTGCCTGATTCTGTCCCGGCAATATGAAAGGAAGGGATGGGTTTCTCCAATAAATGTAAAATATTTTATATTTGTCATCATGCAGCTGAAAAAAAGCTCCTATGTATTATTATAATTTAGAAAATAGATTTTATTTCTGACATCTTGTATTTTTAATTTTGGTCCACTTTAATGGTCAGTGCCAAACAGTTGCATGCTGGGGGTTCTTTTTTATCTATAATATATTCCTCCTCTTCCATTTATTTCCCTGCCTATCTGTAACACAATCCTCTGCTCACTTGTGTTTACAAGAAAGGCTGAGGTGACACAGGGATTGGAGGAGAAAAGAAAAAAAAAAGTTAAGGGCAGAAATGTCATCAGGATTTAGCCTCAAACTGTGGGCAAAAGACATGGTTCCCACCAGGAACAGAATTCTCTTCATTTGCTATATAACATTCACTGAAATCAAAACGTGGATAGTACAATACATGTGTTATCTAAGTAGATCAAGTATTTATCTACTTATATAGTTTTCTTTCCCTGGAATAGTATTGCTAATCCTACTGCTTTAAAGTGCCCTCAAATCTCACCTTTTCCTTCAAGCATACTTTCTACCTTAGGCCTTTCACCTTTTGACCTCTGGCCAAGTTGTACTTCCTACCAGATAACCTAAAAACACACTGCCTCTAGGTATGAATATTGTACACTACCCTACCTGTTTTCCCCTTATTCCTTTAGATTGTAAGCTCGCAAGGGCAGGGCTCTCTCACCACGGAATATGTCGATGCTTTATAAATCAATAAATAATAATAGTTTTCATCAGTCCTGTCCCTAAACACGGACGCCTGTCCCTGAGGTCTACAAATCCTTTGTTCTCCAGCCATGAGGACATGTCTCCACACATTCCAGCAGTGCTGAGATCGCCTCTCATGGACTGACCAATGTTTCTGAATTACAAACTGTACAGAAATCCCAGCGCCAGATGAAAGCGTCGCAGAGATGAGACTGCAGAACCTGCATGACCTGAAATTAGGTGATTTGTAATCACACAGGACTGTATGTTGTGTTAGGGTTCATGTCTAATAACTAATATATCCAGCAGTCAGATCTCACAATCATATTATATACTGCATTGCTGGACAAATCTGGCAGCTTTTATCTTGCATCACATTGTGTATTTTCACACAGTTTTAGGGAGTACTCCATGAAAACATCATCATCTGTGTATGGATGGAAAATTGATTTATTTTTTATTTATATAGCATTGACATCTTCCTCAGCACTTAACAGAGCATGTCGTCTTCTCACTAAAGGTGGCCATATACTGATAGATTTGCAGCAGATTCGACCATCAGATACATTTCTGTCAGATTCCTGACAAGTTGAATCTGACAGGAATCTATCTGATGTGTGCCACACACTAGGAACAGATTTCCAATAGATTTCAGAATGAAATCTATTGTAAATCGATCTAAATGCATTATTGGACCATTAGATCCAATGCAACTCTAAGGTCCATCGATCTGCTGCCAGCAGCAGGTCGACCTAGATTTTCCATCCTCTCAGATAGATCAAATCGATCGAAATCAGCCACAAATCGATCAATAGAATTGATTTTTGATCAATTCCATAGAATCGATCGATTGATGGCTGAAATCAAATAGTGTATGGGCCCCATAAGGCTACCTTCACAATGAACTCGTTCACACGCGCATGTAAGGCCACCTTAAGGGCTCGTTCACACTAGAGGCGTTTTGTGATTTTTTTAAGCACTGGCGATTTTCAAAATTGCCCTGAAAGCGCTTGTGCAATGATTCCCTATGAGAGAGTTCACATCTGAGCGGTTCGTTTTCGATCCGCTCAGCAAAGCGGTGCCTGTACCATTTTTGAGGTGATCCCACCTCAATGGACATTATAGGCAAAATGCAAAGCGCTCACAAAATCACTTTGAGCGGCGATTGCATTTGCATTTTTAAGAATACATATTTAATTCTTTTCCAGGTTAAAAAGTTCACTTCCTGGCATGCGTCAGTGAGTGAATTACAAAACCGCTCGGGAAAAGCGCTTAGAAAAGTGCTTTTAACAAAAACACATCGCCCACCCAAGCGCTGGGAAAGGAAAAAAAACTGCCTCAAAAAACTGCCAACGCGAATGGACACGCTATCGGAACGCAATGGGAACGAGGCCTAACTGCTTCTTCAGAGGGGCTCACAATCTATTCTCTATTATAGTCATAAGCAATACCCAGACAACTCACAGTGACCCAGAATCTCCTATGTGAGCAGGTATAGGACAGGTTCAAAAATGGGATTTAAACTTACATGGGGCATCTTCCAGACCCCCTTAGTCATTCAGGTCCCTCTCTGGGTCCCTCATCATTCTCCAGTCAGCTCTAAAAATCCTGTGACTGGAGACCCACTGTGAATACGCGGTGCTATCCGCATGCACTCCACCGATCACGCTCCTGTCCCCAGGAAGCATTCTGCGCATGTGTGGATCACTCTTTGAGAACTGCGCATGGAAACGCAGTGATGGAGCACGCAAGTACAGGACTGCGCAGCAGCTGCAGTCGGTGCACCTGGAGCTCCAGTCACTGGAGTTTCGCAGCTGCCAGCAGTACAACGGAGGGGGCTCAGACGGCCCTGACACACTACAGGGGCCTGGGAGAAGTCTCAGGTAAGTCAAAAAAACTTTTTTAAGTTTAGTTCAGCTGTGCATTAATCTAATTGAACTCATCCCTACTAGCCAAATGATTTTTGATTGGCAGGTAACTAGGGTAATCCCTTGCTATATGGGTCGGTCCATTATACACCTATGAACAGATAGGGAAACCTTCAAATGCTAAAAGACAAAACCAAAACAAATCCTCCTGCGCACACTGCTGAGAATTTTTACAACTGTCCTGAATTTATATTTACACTGTTATGACTCAATAAGCACAACACAAACGTTTACTACTCCTACATGTCTAGAACAAAAAGAATCTCATGATATGAACAAAAAGAATCTCATGATACGAACACCTATTTTTCACTTTGCCTGCTTTCTGTTTGTACAGATTGTGGTGGGCAGAGTACACACCATGCAATTGCCATCAGACTCTGTAATTTGATCTGATTTCCGATCATTTTCCTGATCAATTTTGTATAGAAATGAGTGGAAAATCGATCAGATAAACGATCAAAAATGAGATTGGAACAAAGCAATTTTCCGTCAGACTGGCGGTCAAATAGATTATTCCATGTTCAGGCTAATTTCCGATCGTTTTTTAGATCGATTTTCCTCACACTGCTATACAAAATCTAACAGAAAAACGATTGGAAATCAGATCCGACCTGTTGGAAATATTAAATTCGACCCATCTATTTGACGGGAAATTGCATGGTGTGTATTCCACCAAAATCAGAACAGCTAATTAGAGACAACAGGTGCAAAGTGGTTTTTTTTTTTTAGTCATAGCATCAGTGCCATTGGTTAAAGCAAGCTAAGACAATGCAAATAATAAACACCATTTGTTACACTGGCCAGATCTGTACATCCATACATCTCTATAGTAGGGGAAAGTGGGGCAGCTGAGCTGAGGGTGAAAGTGCGCACAAAGGGGGTTGGTAGGGAAAAGTGGGGCAGCTGAGGGTGGCAGTGGGCATGAGGGGGGTTGGTAGGAGAATGTGGGGAAGCTGAGGGTTGCAGTGGGCATGAGGGGGTTGGTAGGGGAAAGTGGGGCAGCTGCACGTGGCGGTGCACACAAGGTGGGTTGGTAGGGGGAAGTGAGGCAGCTGAGGGTGGCAGTGGGCATGAAGGGGGTTGGTAGGGGACAGTGGGGCAGCTGAGGATGGCAGTGGGAACAAGGTGAGTTGGTAGGGGACAGTGGGGCAGGTAAGGATGGCAGTGGGCACGAGGTGAGTTGGTAGGGGACAGTGGGGCAGCTGAGGGTGGCAGGGGGCACAAGGTGAGTTGGTAGGGGACAGAGGGGCAGCTGAGGGTGGCAGGGGGCACGAGGTAAGTTGGTAGGGGACAGTGGGACAGCTGAGGGTGGCATTGGGCATGAGGGGGGTTGGTAGGGTAAAGTGGGGCAGCTGCAGGTGGCGGTGGGCACAAGGTGGGTTAGTAGGGGAAAGTGGGGCAGCTGAGGATGGCAGTGGGCACGAGGTGAGTTGGTAGGGGACAGTGGGGCAGCTGAGGGTGGCAGTGGGCATGGGGGGTTGGTAGGGGACAGTGGGGCAGCTGCAGGTGGCGGTGGGCACAAGGTGGGTTAGTAGGGGAAAGTGGGGCAGCTGAGGATGGCAGTGGGCACGAGGTGAGTTGGTAGGGGACAGTGGGGCAACTGAGGGTGGCAGTGGGCATGGGGGGTTGGTAGGGGACAGTGGGGCAGCTGAAGATGGCAGTGGGCACAAGGTGGGTTAGTAGGGGAAAGTGGGGCAACTGAGGATGGCAGTGGGCACAAGGTGGGTTAGTAGGGGAAAGTGGGGCAGCTGAGGGTGGCAGTGGGAACAAGGGTATTGGTAGGGGAAAGTGGGGCAGCTGTGGGCACGAGGGGGGCTGGTAGGGGAAAGTGAGGCAGATGAGAGTGGCAGTGGGCACGAGGGGGGTTGGTAGGGGTAAGTGAGGCAGATGAGAGTGGCAGTGGGCACGAGGGGGGTTGGTAGGGGTAAGTGAGGCAGCTGAGAGTGGCAGTGGGCACGAGGGGGGTTGGTAGGGGTAAGTGAGACAAATGAGAGTGGCAGTGGGCACGAGGGGGGGTTGGTAGGGGTGAGGCAGATGAGTGGCGGTGGGCACCAGGAGGGTTGGCAGCAGAAGGAGACAGTAGAGAGCTCTGTGCCTACCTGCCGAGCGCAGCAGCCTGCAGACATGGTCCCGGGTTTAGTCTCCAGCAGCCGGACAGCAGCTCTCCTTTGTGTCCGTTCTCGGGTATGAGCCGCTCAGTAGTGACTGCCCGGCGTCCCGGGGTGACCCCAGAGGTGTGCGGACTGCAGCGCTGATGGGCAGCCAGTGCCAGGCTCCCTGGATTCGGGCAGCTTCCGCTGTCGTCAGCAGAGCAGGAGGGTCAGGAGTGACTGGGAAGTGTTGTGTGTGTGAGCTCAGTGCAGCCCACTCACAGGAGTCTATGGCAGGAGGGATTCCTCTCCGAGTTATTCACTCCCCGGGGAAGGTCTCTATCCCCCTTACCTCATGTTCTCACAACAATACAATGCATGCTGCTGCCACTAGTGTCTGTCAGGGGCACTTCCAGGGACTCCGCTGGGCAGCTGCTGCAGATATTGTTATATTAGTTCTGAGAATCAGTCTCCTGAGTCTAATCTTATCTCTCATTTATGAGCTGGTTATTAGAGAAACAATCTCTAGTGAAGGCTGTTTTATTACACAAATGTCATCTCAATGCTGGGAATACGCTATGAGATTTTTCAGTCGATTTAGGGCTCGTTTCCACTGTTGCGGTGCGGAATCGCCTGGATTCCACCGCGGACGAAATCGCATGTGGATGCGTTTCCGCATGCGGATTTCCTCGCCATTTCGCATGGCAAGGAGCCAGGCAAATTTAACCATGTCACTGCCTGTGAAAAGTTCCATTGCATTTCATGCGAAATCCCTATTAAGCCGCATGCGATTTCCCTATTAAAAGCATTGCGGGCGATTCGCCCGCATTCCTGCCGCACGCAAAATCTGACGGCTCTGCCATGCAGATTTCCCCCGCACGCCAAAACGCACCCGCACAAGTGGAAACTATCCCATCCACTTGTATTGACTATGCGAATCCGCATGCAGTGCCTGCATGCGGATTCGCTATAGTGGAAACACTGTCCAATCTAATTTCTGTTAGATTTTCTCTTAAGGCTCATTTCCACTATCGCGAATTCGCATTTGCATTTTTCGCATGCAAATTCGCATAGCAATACAAGTGAATGGGACTGTTTCCACTTGTCAGGATTCATTTGCGTTTTTCTGTGGCGAAAAAATTCGCATGGCAGAGCCATCAGAATTCGCATATCGCATACCGCTATGCAAATCGCATACAATGTATTTAATATGAAATTCGCATGAGGTTTGGGTATGCGAATTTGCATAGAAACAATGGAAAAGCACACCAGCACTGCCATGGTTAAATTCGCATACATCGTCATCCATGCAAATTCGCATAGACCCGCATGCGAAATTCGCATCCTCATGCGAATTTTTACCTAGGCGATTTGCACCGCACAAGTGGAAATGTAGCCTCAGATTTACCTGCCAGGAAGCTTTTTTCCATGTTGTAGGTAAATCTAACAGAAAATTGTATGGTGTGTACCTAGCATAATGCTGGGGATACACGGTACGTTTCTGTCGGAGCAGTGCTTTTTAGCGCTGCTAGATTTGGGCGCAGCCGGCACCTCCATAGACTTCAATAGGAAGCATTCTTATTGAAGCGCTCAGTGAGTAACGTCGGCTCCGTCAGAAGACAGAGCCGAAGTTGCTTAAAAACATAATAATTCGGCCTCCAGCAATCGCTGGAAGCCGAATTATTTCATTCCCCCACTATCCATGTCGGCCTGGAGGGGGAATAGTAATTAAATCAACCCGGACTTGTGCAGAAGCAGGATCAGCTATATACACCTGTATCCTGCGCCCAAGTCTACCGGCGCCGATTTCAAATGTACGCCGTTTCTGTACCGTGTATCGACCAGCTTATCCGGCCAGCTGATAATATTCAGCTGGCCAGATTTTGCCGCCCGACCCGCGCCCGCTCGATTCCCGCCGGCGGACAATGGCAGGGAATCGAGCGCTGATAAGGAAGCGCCGGCGGGGACAAGCGGTAATCGATCCGTGTGGACGAGCGGGGACACGGCTGGGGTCGATCCGGCGGCTAATTGAGCTGCCGGTCGACCCATGTATTCTAGGCATAATGCTGGGGATGCACAGTACGTTTGTGTACCGTCTATCGACCAGCTTATCCGGCCAGCTGATAATATTCAGCTGGCCCGATCAAGCCGCTCGACCCGCGCCCGCTTAATACCCGCCGGCGGACAATGGCAGGGAATCGAGCGGCTGATAGGGACCGCCGGAGGGGACGAGCGGGAATCGATCCGCGGGGGCGCGGCTGGGGTCGATCCAGCAGCTAATCGGCCGCCGGATCGACCCGTCTATGCCCAGCATTATTTCCATTCTCCATTATCTTACCAATTTCCATTCACTTTTATGAGAAATCAATCAGAACAACAATCAAAAATAAGATCGGACATGTTGAAGATTATCTAACGAACCATCTATCTGCTGAAAAAAACTTATGGTGTATTCCCAGCATAAGATAATTTACGACATATCCGATCTCCTGTTCGATCATCTTGCCGTTCGATTCCTGATAGAAGTGAATGGAAAAAGATAAGAAAAACGAGCAGAAGATCGGAAAATCAAACGCCAAAATCGATCAAGCAGAAAAAACGAACTGTGTATGCCCATTACGTATACTCAAGTGTATACTCATACCCGGTTTGTTTTTGCCGCTCAATTCTCCCATTCGATCGCTTCGCCGCTCGATTCTGCAGTCGATTCTCTTATCTTCCCCTCGTTTTTCTTATCTTTTTCCATTCACTGCTATCAGGAATCGAGCAGCAAAACGATCGGACGTGTCGGAAATGATCTATCGAGCCATCTAAATGGCTCAAAAACGAACGTGTATTCCCAGCATTAAGTAGCAGCGTGCAATATCATAAGGAGCGAACACGCCGTGATGTCCTCCCTAATGTAAATGTCAACCTAGTATACCTTACCTGTCCCTCCCTGGCTCCAGGCCCAGTCCGCATACACATGCCCTATGTGATTACCAACATGACGTGGGCTTGTAGGTGACATCACACACTGGCCCATGTCTATGCTGGCAACCACATGGGGCATGTGTATGCGGACTGGGCCCGGAGCCAGCGAGGGACAGGTAAAGTATACTGCACCAGGAGGAAACATCTTACATTGGGGGGGGGGGGGGTGAGGGGGATTCCGGAGGTGGCGGATACGGGGTCATGAGCCCGATTCCCGAGAGATTGCATGCTGATATCGATCTGCAATTGGCCTGTGGTGTATGGGCAGGCAACAGATCTCACTCCGATCAGAGAGTTCTGTCTCTTGGTCAATCTGCCTATACATCTTTTAAGGTGCCCACTACTGATACACTCTTGATTGTACAATATTACTACGATGCAATATGGGTAACTAACTTAGGTATTCATTCAAAGTATATTCACTTAGTTCAAATACATCACTCAGTATGTCAGCAGATTGACCACGAGGATCCGGCCGGGAATCCATCGGTCATCGAGACATCAAACACTGTTACTGCCGCGCACCCAATTGAGCACTCGCAACCGAGATATTTGATCAGGCCTGGCAAACAATTTTGCCCCAAAATTGATCAGGCAGGCCAGTTTGCCTTCGATTTGATAAAATGATGGTAAGATCGATCGGCCCACAAAAATGCCGGATGTATGGCCACCTTCCTCTCCTAGTATAGATTTGGCAAAATTTTACACTCAAGATAGTATACTAAGTGAGCACCGCCACCTTAAACCTCCCATACACTGGCAGACTTTCTCCCCAAGTGTCAAAAATATAGATCACTCTCTAATGGACATCTGATCACAAAGGTCTTCTCTGCACATAGATTTTTAATGGATTTCAGCAGAGACATGTAGGCCGGAAGGAGGAAGCACGGTAGTGAGTCGTGGAATGCGGCCAACACTTCATGTGTGAGGCGAATGAGACCCATAGGATCCCACGGACTTATGGGTAAGTTAACCCCCATTTCCCATTTTCACAGCTGCAATAATTACCATTTCAATTCAAAGTAGCTACAAATTATAGCTACTCGGAAGATCATCCCTGATACTAGACAAGAGACAGAACATTTATATCGTGCTTTCTCCTGGCGATCTCGAAGTGCCAGAGCTGCAGCCGCTAGGATGTGCTCTATAGCCAGTAGCAGTGTTAGGGAGTCTTGCCCAAGGACTTCTTACTGAATAGGTGCTGACCCTAGCTAGGATCTGAACCCTGGTCTCCTGTGTCAGAGCCCTCAACCAGTACACTATCCAATCAGTGTATAGCTTATATAAGTGAAAATTTGCCGAGCCATCAAAATATCTCACAGCCATTAATGGCTAAACCACTGTCAACAAAAGTGAGTACATACTAAGTGAAGTATGCCAATAAGAAGTTTTCTCTCCCCAGGGATCTTGTTGGGACCATTTCACACTGGATGGATCAGTTCTTATTGGACATCAGTTTTTCATCCGTGACCTACCGTTCAGTCAATGTGAGATATCTGTCCATCCGGATTTTTCGCAACAGCCCCAAACTTGCGCTTCATTCAGTGGAACCTGCCAAACGGATCCATTTGAACAGAGCAATGTTAATGGATCCTATTGATTAACATAGGATCAAGTACATTTAGTTTTGTTAAACAGACCATTACTTTTTAATGCCAGTGAGAACCGGATCATAGGGTTACAAGGTCTTAGGTGTGAATGGGGAGCAGGTGGATCAAAGCAGACCTGAGATGAACCTTGGGTTAAAGGGGAACTGAAGTAAGAGGTATACGGAGGCTGCCATATTTATTTCCTTTTAAGCAATACCAGTTGCCTGGCAGCCCTGCTGGTCTTTTTCTCTGCAGTAGTATCTGAATAACACCAGAAACAAGCATGCAGCTAGTCTTGTCAGATCTGACTTTAAAGTTTGAAACACCTGATCTGCTGCATGCCTGTTCAGGGGCTATGGCTAATAGTATTAGAGGCAGATGAGGCAGGGCTGCCAGGCAACTGGTATTGATTAAAAGGAAATAAATATTACAGCCCCCGTATACCTCTCACTTCAGTTCCCCTTTTATAAACAAAAACAAAAAAAAAACAGCAAATACTGACATAAGGAGAGGGAATTCTCTGCAACCTAAATTATTGCTCCAGTTCTAAACTAGTCAGGACAATTGAAGGGGGAACTGAAGTAAGAGGTATACAGAGGCTGCCATATTTATTTCCTTTTAAGCAATACCAGTTGCCTGGCTAGCCTGCTGATCCTCTGCCTCTAATACTATTAGCCATAGCCCCTGAACAAGCATGCAGCAGATCAGGTGTTTCAGACTTGAAAGTCAGATCTAACAAGACTAGCTGCATGCTTGTTTCTGGTATTATTCAGATATTACTGCAGAGAAATAGACCAGCAGGGCTGCCAGGCAACTGGTATTGATTAAAAGGAAATAAATATGGCAGCCTCCATATACATACTCCTTCAGTTCCCCTTTAACCACTTGCCGACCGCCCACAGCCCATGGGCGGCGGCAAAGTGGACGCCTAAAGGACCGCAATACGCCTTCAGGCGGCGCGTCCTTTAGGCATGCCGGGGGAGCGATCGCGTCATTGATGACGCGCGCTTCCCCCGGCAACTGGCTCCGCCCACCCGCCGTAACATCCCGCCGGCCATACGGAAGCGCCGGCGGGATGTTAACCCCGCGATCGCCGCTACAAAGTGTATAATACACTTTGTAATGTATACAAAGTGTATTATACAGGCTGCCTCCTGCCCTGGTGATCGCAGTGTCCGAGGGACCACCAGGGCAGGCTGCAGCCACCCTAGTCTGCACCCAAACACACTGATCTGCCCCCCCCCGCCCACTGATCGCCCACAGCACCCCTCAGACCCCCCCCTGCCCACCCCCCAGACCCCTGTTTGCACCCAATCACCCCCCTAATAACCCATCAATCACTCCCTGTCACCGCTATTTTTTTTTTTATCCCCCCCCCCTGCCCCCTGCCCCCTCCTGATCACCCCCCCACCCCTCAGATTCTCCCCAGACCCCCCCCCAGATCCCCCCCCCCCTGTGTACTGTATGCATCTATCTTCCCTGATAACCTGTCAATCACCCGTCAATCACCCGTCAATCACCCATCAATCACCCCCTGTCACTGCCACCCAACAATCAGCCCCTAACCTGCCCCTTGCGGGCAATCTGATCACCCACCCACACCAATAGATCGCCCGCAGATCCGACATCAGATCACCTCCCAAATCCATTGTTTACATCTATTCTCTCCTCTAAACACCCACTAATTACCCATCAATCACCCATCAATCACCCCCTATCACCACCTGTCACTTTTACCTATCAGATCAGACCCTAATCTGCCCCTTGCGGGCACCCAATCACCCGCCAACACGCTCAGATTGCCCTCTGACCCCCCCTTATCAATTCGCCAGTGCATTAATTACATCTGTTCTTCCCTGTAATAACCCACTGATCACCTGTCAATCACCTGCCAATCACCTATCACCCATCAATCACCCCGTCACCCCCTGTCACTGCCACCCATCAATCAGCCCCTAACCTGCCCCTTGCGGGCAATCTGATCACCCACCCACACCATTAGATCGCCCGCAAACCCGCCGTCAGATTACCTCCCAAATGTATTGTTTACATCTATTCTCTCCTCTAAACACCCACTAATTACCCATCAATCACCCCCTATCACCACCTGTCACTGTTACCTATCAGATCAGACCCTAAGCTGCCCCTTGCGGGCACCCAATCACCCGCCCACACGCTCAGATTGCCCTCAGACCCCCCCCCCCCCCCCACCTTATCAATTCACCAGTGCATTAATTACATCTGTCCTTCCCTGTAATAACCCACTGATCACCTGCCAATCACCTATCACCCATCAATCACCCCCTGTCACTACCACCCAACAATCAGCCCCTAACCCGCCCTTGCAGGCAAACTGATCACCCACCCACACCAATAGATCGCCCGCAGATCCGACATCAGATCACCACCCAAGCGCAGTGTTTCCATCTATTCTCTCCTCTAAACACCCACTAATTACCCATCAATCACCCCCTATCACCACCTGTCACTGTTACCCATCAGATCAGACCCTAATCTGCCCCTTGCGGGCACCCAATCACCCGCCTACACGCTCAGATTGCCCTCAGACCCCCCCTTATCAATTCGCCAGGGCATTATTTACATCTGTCCTTCCCTGTAATAACCCACTGATCACCTGTCAATCACCCCCTGTCACTGCCACCCATCAATCACCCCTGTCACTGCCACCCATCAATCAGCCCCTAACCTGCCCCTTGCGGGCAAACTGATCACCCACCCACACCAATAGATCGCCCGCAGATCCGACATCAGATCACCACCCAAGCGCAGTGTTTCCATCTATTCTCTCCTCTAAACACCCACTAATTACCCATCAATCACCCCCTATCACCACCTGTCACTGTTACCCATCAGATCAGACCCTAATCTGCCCCTTGCGGGCACCCAATCACCCGCCTACACGCTCAGATTGCCCTCAGACCCCCCCTTATCAATTCGCCAGGGCATTATTTACATCTGTCCTTCCCTGTAATAACCCACTGATCACCTGTCAATCACCTGTCAATCACCCATCAATCACCCCCTGTCACTGCCACCCATCAATCACCCGCTGTCACTGCCACCCATCAATCAGCCCCTAACCTGCCCCTTGCGGGCAATCTGATCACCCACCCACACCAATAGATCGCCCGCAGATCCGACGTCCGATCACCTCCCAAGTGCAGTGTTCACATCTGTTCTCTACCCTAAACACCCACTAATTACCCATCAATCACCCCCTGTCACTGCTACCTATCAGATTAGACCCCTATCTGCCCCTAGGGCACTCAATCACCCGCCCACACCCTCAGAATGCCCTCAGACCCCAGCCCTGATCACCTCGCCAGTGCATTGCTTGCATCTATTCCCCCCTCTAATCACACCTTGAGACACCCATCAATCACCTCCTGTCACCCCCTAGCACACCTACCCATCAGATCAGGCCCTAATTTGCCCCGTGTGGGCTCCTGATCACTCGGCCAAACCCTCAGATCCCCCTCAGACCCCCTTCCGATCACCTCCCCAGTGCATTGATTGCATCTATTTTCCCCTCTAACCACCCCCTGAGACACCCATCAATCACCTCCTGTCACCCCCCTAGCACTCCTATCCATCAGATCAGGCCCAATACAACCTGTCATCTAAAAAGGCCACCCTGCTTATGACCGGTTCCACAAAATTCGCCCCCTCATAGACCACCTGTCATCAAAATTTGAAGATGCTTATACCCCTGAACAGTCATTTTGAGACATTTGGTTTCCAGACTACTCACGGTTTTGGGCCCGTAAAATGCCAGGGCGGTATAGGAACCCCACAAGTGACACCATTTTAGAAAAAAAGACACCCCAAGGTATTCTGTTAGGTGTATGACGAGTTCATAGAAGATTTTATTTTTTGTCAAAAGTTAGCAGAAATTGATTTTTATTGGGTTTTTTTCACAAAGTGTCATTTTTCACTAACTTGTAACAAAAAATAAAATCTTCTATGAACTCGCCATACACCTAACTGAATACCTTGGGGTGTCTTCTTTCTAAAATGGAGTCACTTGTGGGGTTCCTATACTGCCCTGGCATTTTAGGGGCCCTAAACCGCGAGGAGTAGTCTAGAAAACAAATGCCTCAAAATGCCCCGTGAATAGGACGTTGGGCCCCTTAGCGCACCTAGGCTGCAAAAAAGTGTCACACATGTGGTACCGCCGTACTCAGGAAAAGTAGTATAATGTGTTTTGGGGTGTATTTTTACACATACCCATGCTGGGTGGGAGAAATTTCTATGTAAATGGTCAATTGTGTGTAAAACATATCAAACAATTGTCATTTACAGAGATATTTCTCCCACTTAGCATGGGTATGTGTAAAAATACACCCCAAAACACATTATACTACTTCTCCTGAGTACGGCGGTACCACATGTGTGGCACTTTTTTACACCCTAAGTACGCTAAGGGGCCCAAAGTCCAATGAGTACCTTTAGGATTTCACAGGTCATTTTGCGACATTTAGTTTCAAGACTACTCCTCACGGTTTAGGGCCCCTAAAATGCCAGGGCAGTATAGTAACCCCACAAATGACCCCATTCTAGAAAGAAGACACCCAAAGGTATTCCGTTAGGAGTATGGTGAGTTCATAGAAGATTTTATTTTTTGTCAAAAGTTAGCGGAAAATTGATTTTTATTGTTTTTTTCACAAAGTGTCATTTTCCACTAACTTTTGACAAAAAATAAAATCTTCTATGAAGTCACCATACTCCTAACGGAATACCTTGGGGTGTCTTCTTTCTAAAATGGGGTCATTTGTGGGGTTCCTATACTGAACTGGCATTTTAGGGGCCCTAAACCGTGAGGAGTAGTCTGGAAATCAAATTCCGCAAAATGACCTGTGAAATCCTAAAGGTACTCATTGGACTTTGGGCCCTTTAGCGCAGTTAGGGTGCAAAAAAGTGCCACACATGTGGTATTGCCATACTCGGGAGAAGTAGTACAATGTGTTTTGGGGTGTATTTTTACACATACCCATGCTGGGTGGGAGAAATACCTCTGTAAATGACAATCTTTTGATTTTTTTACACACAATTGTCCATTTACAGAGTTATTTCTCCCACCCAGCATGGGTATGTGTAAAAATACACCCCAAAACACATTGTACTACTTCTCCCGAGTACGGCGATACCACATGTGTGGCACTTTTTTGCACCCTAACTGCGCTAAAGGGCCCAAAGTCCAATGAGTACCTTTAGGATTTCACAGGTCATTTTGCGGAATTTGATTTCCAGACTACTCCTCACGGTTTAGGGCCCCTAAAATGCCAGGGCAGTATAGGAACCCCACAAATGACCCCATTTTAGAAAGAAGACACCCCAAGGTATTCCATTAGTAGTATGGTGAGTTTATAGAAGATTTTATTTTTTGTCACAAGTTAGTGGAAAATGACACTTTGTGAAAAAAACAATAAAAATCAATTTTCCGCTAACTTTTGACAAAAAATTAAATCTTCTATGAACTCACCATACTCCTAACGGAATACCTTGGGGTGTCTTCTTTCTAAAATGGGGTCATTTGTGGGGTTCCTATACTGCCCTGGCATTTTAGGGGCCCTAAACCGTGAGGAGTAGTCTGGAAATCAAATTCCGCAAAATGACTTGTGAAATCCTAAAGGTACTCATTGGACTTTGGGCCCTTTAGCGCAGTTAGGGTGCAAAAAAGTGCCACACATGTGGTATCGCCGTACTCGGGAGAAGTAGTACAATGTGTTTTGGGGTGTATTTTTACACATACCCATGCTGGGTGGGAGAAATAACTCTGTAAATGGACAATTGTGTGTAAAAAAAAAATGAAAAAAATTGTCATTTACAGAGATATTTCTCCCACCCAGCATGGGTATGTGTAAAAATACACCCCAAAACACATTCTACTACTTCTCTTGAGTACGGCAATACCACATGTGTGGCACTTTTTTGCAGCCTAACTGCGCTAAGGGGCCCAAAGTCCAATGAGCACCTTTAGGCTTTACAGGGGTGCTTACAAATTAGCACCCCCCAAAATGCGAGGACAGTAAACACACCCCACAAATGACCCCATTTTGGAAAGTAGACACTTCAAGGTATTCAGAGAGGGGCATGGTGAGTCCGTGGCAGATTTCATTTTTTTTTGTCGCAAGTTAGAAGAAATGGATTCTTTTTTTTTTTCTTTTTTTTTGTCACAAAGTGTCATTTTCCGCTTACTTGTGACAAAAAATAATATCTTCTATGAACTCACTATGCCTCTCAGTGAATACTTTGGGATGTCTTCTTTCTAAAATGGGGTCATTTGGGGGGTATTTATACTATCCTGGAATTCTAGCCCCTCATGAAACATGACAGGGGGTCAGAAAAGTCATAGATGCTTGAAAATGGCAAAATTCACTTTTTGCACCATAGTTTGTAAACGCTATAACTTTTACCCAAACCAATAAATATACACTGAATGGTTTTTTTTTTTTATCAAAAACATGTTTGTCCACATTTTTCGCGCTGCATGTATACAGAAATTTTACTTTATTTGAAAATTGTCAGCACAGAAAGTTAAAAAAATCATTTTTTTGCCAAAATTCATGTCTTTTTTGATGAATATAATAAAAAGTAAAAATCGCAGGAGCAATCAAATAGCACCAAAAGAAAGCTTTATTAGTGACAAGAAAAGGAGCCAAAATTCATTTAGGTGGTAGGTTGTATGAGCGAGCAATAAACCGTGAAAGCTGCAGTGGTCTGAATAGAAAAAAAGTGGCCGGTCCTTAAGGGGTAGAAAGACTGTGGTCCTCAAGTGGTTAAGGAGGAGCTGTCAGCCATACTATCTCAGAAAAAAAAACAACACATTTATAATTAAATACTTGCTCTACTTACATAACACATGTATTGCACTGTCAATGTTTTGATTTTAGTGATATTTCTACAGTAAAAAAAAAAAAAAGAAAATCCATCTTAGCATTTCCATTTAACTGTGGCTAATTTGAAGCCAATCCTGATGTAATTTCCTCCCTTACTCTCCTCTGCCTGATTGTGTATGCTTTGCCCACCCTTCACTATAGAAAGTGCATTGTCTCAGCATGAGAAATATTGGCCAGAGAGGAACAGAGCTGTGGGAGGGGAAAACAAGAGGGAAAGAGGCTTCAGCCAATCAGGCTACATTAGTTAAGTCTGAATGTATGTAGAGCAGCAAAAAAGGACAACCCAGCATGCCCTGCAACTTCTCTTTTGTGTACCAAATGTTATGTGTACCAAATAAGAGTCATGT
>NC_090646.1:612087404-612194904 GCF_040937935.1 Hyperolius riggenbachi | reverse complement strand
GAACTTCTTTTTAATCTCTTATTCATTTAATTTTCCTGCTTCTAATCAGTACTGCTTTAATGGGTACATATGGCTACTTGTCACTAGGAGGCAGTGCAGTGATAAGCAACAGATGAAGTACAAATAGGTGATATTCGGATTTCATCTAGGTAATTGAATCTCGTGTGTGTGTGTGTTTGTGTGTGTGTGTGTGTGTGTGTGTGTGTGTGTGTGTGTGTGTGTGTGTGTGTGTGTGTGTGTGTGTGTGTGTGTGTGTGTGTGTGTGTGTGTGTGTGTGTGTGTGTGTGTGTGTGTGTGTGTGTGTGTGTGTGGTGTGTGTGTGGTGTGTGTGGTGTGTGTGTGGGGGGGGGGGGGGGGTGTGGTGTGTGTGTGGGGTGTGTGTAATCTTACCCATCAGGCATCTTCTTCGATCCATCCTTAGGCGCCTCCCACGCTGCGGTCACGTGATTACAATCACTTCCTCCTTCCGGGTTGAAGGTGGAAGGGTTTGTAGTCACGTGAAAGCGGCTTGGAACGCACCGTGGGAGGCACCAAGAGACGGATCTAAGAAGATGCCTGATGGGTAAGATTAACTCCCGCTCACCCACCCGCACAGGTGATTTAATTACCTGGATAAAATTCTAACAACACCTATTTGGATTTCATCCGAATCAGTTTTTTTGAGCATCCCTAATGCTGGGGATACATGGTACGATTCTGTACAGTGTATCAACCAGCTGATCCAGCCAGCTGATAATATTCAGCTGGCCCGATCAAGCCGCTCGATCCCCACCAGCCGACAATGGCAGGGAATCGAGCACTGATAAGGAAGCGCCAGCGGGGACGAGCGGTAATCAATCCGCGCGGACGAGCGGGGACGCGGCTGGGGTCGACCCGTGTATTCCCAGCATAAGGCAGTGTGAGACAATAACAGAGGACTTCTGCGATCAGTTTCTAGATCCTCTGCTCTGCAGAGAGATCAAAGCATTCCAAAGAATTTACAGCACAATGAGTCCTACCGACTAAAGTCAAAAGCAGTGCACTTATCTCAAACGACATTGAAGCGGCTAATGAGCATATAAAAAATATATAGCCAGAACAGAAGATGTAAACAAATCTGAGAAGATAGATATGGTCTGAAGGATGCTTAGTACTTTACTAATGACATAATGCTTCTGTACAAGTTTTGCTGATATAGAGACACATTTGATTGTGGATTTGCATGCCTAGTAAGATCTGTCTCCTGCTATTTTTTTATTTTTTTACAAAAGCATTTTTTTAAAAAGATATGTTAAAAAAAAGTACATTTTTTTGTCTTTTTTTCTTTTAACAATCACATTATTACTCACAAAAATAATTTTACCATCAAAAGCCCCATGTTACTGTACAGTATATTACAATGATCGTTCACAACATCCAAATAATTCATTAACTTCTATAGCAGCAATTCAGAACAGATCCTTTGCAATCTCTCGTCAAAAGTTCAGCTTTTTCACAACGTCTTCTGCACACAAAAAAGAAAAAAAAGAAAAAATCATCAAGTTACCAAAACAGCTTCAGAAAGTCCCATGCCATCTGTCAGCCTGCAGGCCATCGTCAACTGCAGCTAACTACAAATAGCCCCAATATAGCCTAGAGGCTCATACACACATCAGACTATAGTCTTTGGAAAATGAAAGATCACAGACCAATCTTACCACCCTTCATGTAGTATGAGAGCCATACTCTACACAGTCTATTCTATGGAGCTGAACTCCACATCAGGAAAAAATCTTTGCAAGATGCTGCACACACAGATGCTGTACAGACACAAAAGATCATTATCTGCAAAAGATCTGTTCCTGCCAAAAATCCATTCCTGCAAATTGCAATGATAGTCTATGAGATCTGCAGATCATCATACACACATGATTTAACTGACATTCATCTGCAGATCAGATCCACCAGGATGGATTTTCAGATCTGTGGATGATTGCTTGAACTGCAGATGCTTCTTGCACACAGGGACGTTACAGGCGCACGTTAGTGCAGCCTGTAACGCTCCCCCAACGCACAGCAATGTAACACAAGTGGGCTGTTCACACTGCCCACGTTGCGTTACATTGTAACGCAGCAAAGTGCTGCATGCTGTGCGATCTCCGCGGCTAAGCCGCGTTAGACTGTTTGCACATGCTCAGTCATGTTGGGGAGGAGGGGAGAGCGGCCGGGCACATGGCTAATTAATATTCACTGCACTCAGTGACGTGCAGTGTTTACTTCCTGGAGCGGCCGCTCTGTGCAGCGATTGGCCGGGCAGGACCACGTGATGCCGCATGCGTCCAAGAATACGCATCACGGACGCCAGAGTGAGCTGCACAACGCGGCTCACTCCGACGTCCACACCAGAGAGCACCAGGCGTTGCGTTAGGGGCACGTTATGTGCCCTATAACGTCCCCTAAATGCAACTTCCTGGTGTATAACTAGCCTAATGGTTGTTGCTGAACAATAAGTAAATTAGAAGGACTCCAAAAAAAAAAAACAAAAAAAAAACTAAATGAATCTTTTTCCACCTAATCTGCTTCGAAAAGCTTACACATTTAAAATGTTTTCAGAAGTTATAGCTATACCACCACCACCTGTGTTAAAGGGAACCTGAAATGAGATGAATACAGGAGGTTGCCATCTTCATTCCCTTGTAAACAATGCCAGTTGCAAGAATGTCATGCTGAGCTTTTGGCTTTAGTTGTTTTAGTCTTAAAGGAAATCTGTAACCCAAGCCCCCCCCCCCCCCCCCCCTCCCCAGCCACTTACCTCAGGAAGCCTCTTCACCAGCTCAAACACCTCCGAACGCTGGCAAGGTAGAGTAGCAGCTTTCAATTTGGACTCAGGCAAAAATAGCCGAGCCCGATCGTGTCCGCTCTACTGTGCAGACAACCTGATCGGGCTCGACTTTCTAATACTTTCAGCCATAGACACTGAACAAGCATGCAGCAAATCAGGCTTTTCTGACATCAGATCAGCACTACTGGAGCTAAATAGATCAGAGGGGCTGCCAGGCAACTGGTATTGTTTAAAAGGAAATTAATATGGCAGCCTCCATATTCTTCTCACTTCAGTTGTCCTTTAAGTCAGCCATTGTGCATCATCTCTCCTTGCTTCTTAATAACAGACACTTTGCTAGCCTCTAGGCTAGAGACGCATCTGCACAGAAGTTGGCCATGAACTGAGCTAGTCCCGATCCCAGTGGATGACAGTCCTCGTGTGTGTATGAGGCTTTAGACTGCAGAATCCAAATTTTAATTACCATTAGCCTCAGCATTTAAAGAGACACTGAAGTGAAAAAAAATTATGATATAATGATTTGTATGTGTAGTACAGCTAAGAAATAAAACATTAGGAGCAGAGACATAAGTCTAATATTGTTTCCAGTACAGGAAGAGTTAAGAAACTCCAGTTATCTATGCAAAAGAGCCATTGAGCTCCACGACTTTCAAAGAGAGCTCTGTCTTCTGAAGCTTATTATCTCAAGTGTCAGTCACTGTATTTTTTTTTTCCTGCAGAAGTTCAGTTCAAGAGTTCACTAGCCTGCCCTGTAAAATCATTTAGAATGCAGAGTAGTGTGTAAACTGCAAATATTAGAGAATGATGCAATATAAAAAAAAAAAAAAAAAAAACACACACACACACACACTATATAACTGAAAATAAAAGTATGAGAATACTTTTCTTTGCTACTAATGTTCTAGCAATTATCCGTACTTCACATACAATTCATTATCTCATACATTTATTTTTTTCGTTTCAATGTCTCTAACAGAAGAAATCAGAGCGATCGCGTTTACTCACTCTGCTCCGGGCCTTCCACTCGCTTCCTCTTTATGCCTAGATTAAGATTCTGCTGCTCTTTCAGAGCTTCCACTGAACAGTTTGGTCTTGGCAGCGAATGCCCAGGTGTTGGAGCAGGTCTATTGCTAAAATATTTTCTCCTTAATGCCTATATAGGGGGAATAAAATATACATTTAAGAGCATACAAAAGCAAAACTAATCAACTACAGAAAGATTCAAGAGGCGCCCACACCCGCTACTGCTGCAGACGTAGGCACTTTGTTATTGACCTGAGAAAGCAGGCTAGCACTTGTGAAATGCGTTGTCTTTTTTTGTGCATCATTACATTTATTTCAACCCATATGGTTTGTTCATTGATGGAGGTAAGATCCAATTACTTCTATACTCTATGATTTAAAGTTCAAGTTATATCCTGGGCACCTCCTACAAGTTTTTTTTTCCCAAATACAGAAAGATGCTTTGCATAATACCTATGGCAATAACAATTTACACTAATAAGAGTTATACCAGAACTAAAATTAAAAATAATAAGTAACATTGATATTATTGATTGTGCTAGTGACCAAAACAGGTTACCCATTTTATAAATATACCATCCCTATAGTTAATATTTTAAAATGGCTTATTGTCTTGTTCCTCCATTTTTTAATAACGAGGCCCCAGAGAGTTCTCATGTCCGGTAAGTATGCACCAACCTGTGAATGGTTTACATAATTACCTTGTGAATGGTGAAGAAGGAGTGGGGGGCACGGAGTATCTGAGGAATCGGAGAAGATACAGGGGACCTAAAGGAGTGTACACACCTGTGAAGGATGTCATCCATTGGGGGAATCGGAACGTGATCCCTCAGGCAACATCACTGGGCCGAGACTGAACAGCCGCGTCGCGTTCTATTGAAATGAAGGGGGGGGGGGGGGGGGGCGTGGAGGGACTACAGAGCAGCGAGTTCATGAGGTCACACGGTGGGTGGGGCAAGCGGTGTCACAAAAGAATCGGTTGTGGCTCCTCTAAGTTAATCGCCTGCAGGACAGTCACTGTATACACGCTGGATTATCGGCTGAGGCAGTTATCTGTATGGGAAGTTAGGGCTGATTCACACTCTGAATGCAAATTTACATCACAAAAAAAAAAAAATCACACAATTTTGTCATGATTTGCGTCAGTTTCCCGTTCAAGAATCACATTGCAATTGCTGTGAGAATGATCCCATAGGGATACATTAGTAACAGTGCTTTGCTGATCACCGGCAGCCAAAGCGCTGATTTTTGAAACGCATTTGATGCGTTTAAACGTGTTTTAACGCATTTTTTTTCTTAAACGCAGCAGTGGGCTCAGGCCCTTTAGAGTGATTCTGAGTGCTGGGAATGTGCCTCACACATGCTGCCAGTAATGTATGCACTTTAAGTCTAGGCAACTAAAGTGAACCAGGGCTCATTCCATTATTGTAACAGTTGCCATTTTTTTACTGGTTTCTTATCTGATTCATCTACAGAGCAGGACCTACCTGTGAGGCGGTGCAGCGGGCACAAGGGTTGAATGTAAATAAACCTTGTAATAAGTCTAGCAGGTCGTCTCCTGCGGCAGTGAATATGAGATGAAGAGGGGTTCCAGGAAAGCTTTTAAAAGTGACGTAGTCCGGTAAGCTGGTCATGCCCTGGATAGGAAAAAAAACAATTCATCACTAAAAGATCTTTACCAACCATGACATGTAACTGAGAAGGGGTGGGGCAATACAGCCACACAAGCACTGCATCAGTGGTGGTGGATAGCAGCAAGTTTGGACCTTTATAGGAAACACATGCATACACATAAATTAGTCTCAAAATTGCAGGGAGTGACAAACTGCACTGCTCACGCTATTTCCAGTGGCTCAATGTGAATCCCAGGTTCATAAGCATGAAATGTTTGCTTGCGGACTAGTATAGGTAGCGTAGGGACCCTTTCTATAGAGGGAACCTCAATGCTGGTGAAAGGGCCCAGTATAGAATGCTGTAGCATGCTGGAAAGTGTAATGGTTAAGGGCTCTTCCTCTGACACAGGAGACCTGGGTTCAAATCTCAGCTCTGCCTGTTCAGTAAGCCAGCACCTATTCAGTAGGAGACCGTGGGCAAGTCTCCCTAACCCTGCTACTGCCTATAGAGAGCGTCCTAGTGGCTGCAGCTCTTGCGCTTTGAGTCCGCCAGGAGAAAAAGCGTGATATAAATGTTCTGTGTTTGTTTGTTTTGTTTGTAGCATGCAATATATTTTAGAAGCTAATGGCCTCCATTTTTGTAACCGAACACCATAGTTTGTCGCTACCAGAGTTCCAACTTACTGTGAATGCTTTCAGTGTAGAGGGTTTGTTTGTCTCTTAAAAAAGGTGGTGCAGAGGGTCAATGATATTTGTATGTGAACTGACCACTCCACTCAGGACCTACTTTCCCATTTAATTCCTCGGCCCTCAAAAAGATGTTTGTGTGTATATTCAGAAGCCAATGCAGTTTGGCCGCTGCAGACTGTAGCTCTCCTGGGCCATCCATTTATATAATAGTGCGTTTAGCGCAGTTGCTGCTCCCTGGAGATTGCAGACTTAGGTACATGTATGTGTTCCCAACAACGATAGAACCCGACAGGCCTCAGTGTGAATCTCAGGTTTGGGAGCATGAAATGTTTGCGTGCTTGCTGACTGGTATGGGTAGAGCAGGGGCCCTTTCGACTTGGAGGGAACCTCAATACTGGTGAAAGGGTTTAGTAAGCAATTTTTTTTCCCCCTCCGAATAGCTCAGAGAGTCTTGCCACAGCTTATGAAAGGAGCATGAGCTCATGAGCATTTCCTGAACTGGAGGGTTACATTCACACTAATACTGGAAAGTCTGGTAATTGCATGCAGTGTTGCTTGAATTTTGTCCATTATCTTATCACAAGGTTTGACAGACACAGATTTATTGCTCCAGATCACCTTAGTCTCAGCACAAAACCACTTGGTTTTCTGGAACCATAATTCAGCACCTGTCACATGGTAGTGATAACATATGGAGCTGGATAAAGCCTTGTACACACGCCATACCAGATGCAACGACGGGTCTGCCGAACCCTCCCGCTGCGCTGTCTTTAGCCGACAGTATGCGCGTGTGTACGCTGTCGGCGGACTGAGAAGGCTGTTTCTGAACAATCCGCTGAGCAACAGCCTTATCAGTTCTCCGACAGCGCGTACCCACACGCTACTATCGTCTAAAAGACCGCCCAGCGGGAGGGTCCTGCGGACCATTAGTTGCATCTGGTATGGCGTGTGTACACAGCTTAAGGTAGCCCCTGTGAGTTGTTAGAGCTATGTTAGCAAACACTGACACACAGGATTATAAAGAACGGGGATGCCAAATAAAGTTCTGCAGGCCATCCAAAAACTGCCAACAGCAGTTTTTGATCATGGGGCGTGGCTTCAGGTGTACAGATAGGGGGGTGACTTCAGAGTACATTATGTACTCACACCTGTTATAGGGACACATACTGTATGTAGACTTTAGGTCTGCTTTTTTTTTTTTTTTTTTTTTTCCTCCTCAGATAAGTCACCTGCTCAACTGTGAGAAAACATAGCTTCATCGCTGTGCTCCTATGTTGAGCTGCTAACATCATTGGTTTTCTCGTTTGTGTCTTCTTCAATATGCTTTTTCTGAGAAAATTTTTCCATTCAACAACGTAATCAAGTGTTCATTTCCTCTACTCAGCCAACGTGCTCTTGCACTCAAACAGGTCTGCTTTAAAGTAAACCTGTAATGAGAAAAAGAGCCCCCCAGGGGTTACTTAACTCGGGAGATGGAAGTCTCTGGATCCTAAAGAGGCTTCCCCTGTCCTCCTCAGCCAGCATGATCCAGCGCAGAGAACCCCTGAACTGTCCGCAACCATAACAAGCCTGTGACGCACCTTGTGCAGGAGCAGCAGAGCCTTTCCGATGGTTTCCGGTGGAGATACAGTAGCCAAGCCTGATCAGGTCTCCTCTACTGCACAGACACCTCGCAGACCCAATCAGGCTCGGCCATTTCCGCCAGAGCCTGAACTGAAATCCGCACACCACAGGATTGTTATGGTTCTGGAGCCGGATGACCACTGCGGCTGCGCGCTCTGCTGACAAGCTTGTCAGCAGATAATCAGGGGCTGAAATTGGAGTGCTGAAAAGAACGAGGGGAAGCCTCTTTAGGATCCAGTGGCTTCCCCCTCCTGAAGTAAATACCCCCCCAGGGGCACTTTTTTTTTCTTACAGGGTCACTTTAATGCTCAAATCGGACCAGGAGCATGCAAAGATCTACAGGACCAGGTCCATGCTTCGTGGATAGGTTCTCCAGCAATACACACACCACACAGGACACAATACAACATTAGAAGTTATGGAGACTCACAGGCCACTGTTCTTCTGTAGGAGTGCCCAACGTCTCAAATATCCTCGTGAGCTGATCCAAGTCAGAATCTCCCGGCATAAAAGGGACCTGATATGGAATGATAGCATCCATTATATGAGATTACCTGTGCATCATCTGAACTAATCTCGTAGTCCTACTTCAGCTGATCACATACCCTCAGCAGCAGCTCTGCTAAAATACACCCGACTGCCCACATGTCAACACCCACACCATACATCCTGGCACCAAACAGCAGTTCCGGGGAGCGGTACCACCTGTAGATGGGAAAAAAAATAAATAATAATAAATGAATAACGCAGCAAAAGGTTACACAGGTCCTAAAAACCTGAATCACACCAGAAACAAGCATGCAGCTAATCTTGTCAGATCTGACAAATGTCAGAAACCCCTGATCTGCTGCATGCTTGTTCAGGGCCTATGGCTAAAGGCATTAAGAGGCAGAGGATCAGCAGGATAGCCAGGCAACTGTTATTGCTTAAAAGGAAATAAACATGGCAGTCTCCATATACCTATCGCTTCAGTTGTCCTTTATAAGCCGCAGATCTGAAATTCCAGTTTCCTATAAATGGAGCAGGCACCTCTGCAGCAAACACCTGGGCCCCATTTAATTCACTTTTTTTCTCCTGGGTTTTCTCCTCTTCACACAGGTCAATAACATGCCTTTTAAAAGTGAACCAAAGACGAAGCACCCTCATGTATTTTACCATACAGATCAGCGGGAACAATAGAGAAAACACCTACCATGCTTTCTGTTTCATTCTGCACTGCACAGCTTGTTTCTTATCAGACCTGAGAAAATCCCCGACTGAGCATTCAGTCTGGCTCTGCTCTAATGACTTGCTATAATGATTCCTGAGCAGAACCAGCAGGGGGCAGGCTTGGACTTGAAAAGACATGAGAGAACACAGAGTGAGCTAAAAATATTCATGAGCAAAGCCAGACTGAATGCTCAGTTGGGGATTTTAGAGAAGTACCTTGATCACTTTTAACCCCTTGCCGACCGCGCACTCATAACGCGCGTCGGCAAAGTGGCAGCTGCAGAACCAGTGACGCCGGCTGCAGGCTAATTAATCAGGAAGCAGCCGCTCGCGCGAGTGGCTGCTTCCTGTCAATTCACGGCGGGGGGCTCCGTGAATAGCCTGCGGGCCGCCGATCGCGGCTCGCAGGCTAAATGTAAACACAAGCGGAAATAATCCTCTTTGTTTACATTCGTACAATGCTGCTAACAGTAGCAGCGTTGTACCAGATCAGCGATCCCTTGCCAATCAGCGGCCGGGGATCGCTGTCACATGACAGGCAGGAGCCTGTTAGAGGCTGCACAGGACAGATCCGTTCCTGTGCAGCCTCTGATCTCCGGGGGGAAGCTAGGTAGGAGAGGGAGGGGGGGGGGGGGAATGTCGCCGCGGAGGGGGGCTTTGAGGTGCCCCCCCCCCCCCTGCAAACCTCAGGCAGGAGCGATCAGACCCCCCCCCTGCACATCATCCCCATAGGGGGGAAAAAGGGGGGCGATCTGGTCGCTCTGCCTGCTACCTGATCTGTGCTGGGGGCTGCAGAGCCCACCCAGCACAGATCACAGAATACAGCGCTGGTCCTTAAGGGGGGGGGGGGGGTAAAGCGTGGGTCCTCAAGTGGTTAAATGCACGGAGGACGCCATCCGCGCCCTCCGTGCAGTTCCGCCGGGTCCCCGCAGTGTGATAGCCCCCCGTGCCACTTCCGATCCACGCACAGTAGCGTGGATCGAGGGGGAGGCCCTAGAGCTGCGCAGCTGCACTAACGTGTATGCGGACTGCGCAGCCGCGGCCAGCTCCGGCGGCCATCTTAGGAGAGGAAGGGGAGCCCGATCCCGTCTGTGGGGTCGGGAGTGGCACGGGGGGCTATCACACTGCGGAGACCCGGCGGAACTGCATGGAGGGTGCGGATGGCATCCTCCGTGCATTTAAAAGTGATCAAGGTACATCTCTTTTTTTTACCTATTTGGGCTCGTAAGTCCTTTAAGCCACTAGCAAGCAAGAAAATACTCCAAATTTTTGAAGCACATTTTACCTATTTTTTGACACCTCTTCAGTTCCAAAGTGTTGAAATGTATTTTAAAGAGAAGATGAAAATAAGTATCTCCTAGGAGAAAAAGTGAATTGCATATGAGCCCTTGTGTGACACTAAAGTGGTAAATGCAGCAGCTTCTGATGGAAGAGTTCAGTCACGCCGCAGACTACTGCAGAAGTCATAGTCTGACCTTCCAGGACAGCAAGACATCCCTGAAATTCCACAAGACCATACCTGGAACACGGATATTTTTTACAAGGAAAGGAATATGGAAGCTTCCACATCTCTCTCATAACAGTTTCCCTTTACGCCAAATTTTGGGTGTAAAGTGTGGAGAGGGTCAGCCTATCCGCAGACAATATACTACGGCAACAGGTGTAAAACCCCCATATAGAGCGGGCATTGGAGCGTGCTTCAGCATGGATATCTACTGCTCCTCCTTCTGGCTTGCATCCACACGTCTACCCACCAACATCTGAGCTGGCCACCGGAGCTCCAGGCTCGCTGTGGTCACATGACAGTGAGCCTGGAGCTCTATGGGCCAGTTCAGAAGTTGCCAGGGAGACACAGGGACTGGGGAGAGGAGCTGCGGATATATATGCTGCAGCACGTTCCAATGCATGCTCTACATAGCTCTACTATGGCGCACATTTGGTGGGGGGTGTTTGGAGTGCCAGCCTTTTGGAAGATCAGTTTTTAGGCCAAAAGCGGGGGGTGGAGCTTATATGCAGGACAGCCTATCTGTGCATGCATACACTATTTATTGAAAATTTACTTTTTTTTTTAAAGTTAATATTGATGCAACGAGATCTATTATCAATTTATAAAGCGCCAACATATTCCAGCTCCCTGTTGTGGGCCCCCATTGGTTTCTATAGGTCACACATTGGAAATGCCATGTGACGAGACAGACCAATGAAAGTGTTGGAGAATATCCACCTGCTCATTACTGCTATGACTGGCAGCCGAAGGTTAGCAGAGTTTCCGCCGTCTGAGTGTGAGGAACAATCACAAGCTGCGGTGTGGCTCTATAGACTTGTATTTGAAGCTTTACTCATGCAGGGATGCAGGGGCAATAGCACTGAGCCTCATTGTAGGTTTATAAATAGGATGCCAACATGATGTGGAGTTAAAAATGTAAATGGACAGTTCCCGTTTTTAAACATATTTTTATATATCCAATCCTTGTGCAGTCTTACCAATAACTACATAGCTATGCTGAAAAGTAAACAACTGTCTCACTTTATTTTCACTTCAGGTTTAAGTGCAAATATGTCATTTTTACTGTGAAGGCCTACTTAGCAAAGCAGTGGTTTTTGGCATCATGGTTACTGGCACTTTTCTCGGCCAGCACATAGACCGCAATGTTAATTGTGGTTGAGGGGCTCCGTGGAGTTTTTTTGGCCCTGGTTATCAGCAACAGTTGTGAGTAATGCAGGAAATTTGGGAAGCAGTGCCCACCAAGTTTCTTGTGGTGCCAGTTAACACAGGGGCATAGCTGAGGGTTCGGGGGGGCTCCACAAGGGCCAGAGGTGTAGGAGGGCCCAAACTACGGACATTCCCTTTCTCTGATACTGCAGATCAGGTGGTTTTGTTGCTACACATGTTATGGGTGTGAAGAGCCTCATGGACATAATTCTTTTATGACCCTTGTGAGATGGGCCCCTAGGCTGTGAGGGTCACCAACGGGAGGCAAGGGAAGGGTTGTGAACATTGAGTAGGCCCCAACAGTGTCGTTTATGGCATCGGATTGCCTATTTAAAACGTATGCCTATTTAGCGCTTAACCATTTGGGGACTGGCAGCCTAACCCCCTTAAGCACCACGGCATTATACCTTCGGGGGGGGGGGGGGGGGGGGGGGAGGGGAAGCAGGCAGCCGGATCCCTAGTATGGCTAGGTAGGTGTGGTGTCCACAGTGTAGGCACAGTGTAGGCTCCAGCAATGAGCAGCTCTAGCCCCCTCCGCTCTGCCTGGCATCCCTGCTCGCACTGACTCTAAGTTCCGGGTCGCAGCTTGATGACATCATCAAGCCGGGACCTGACAGAGTCAAAGCGAGCAGGGATGCCGGGCAGGAAGGGGAGCGACAATCGGGTCAAAGGAATATCAGGAAGGAGAGTGGATGCTCTCTTTCCCCTCCCACTGCTGCTGCTCTTATAGTAGTGATCAGGAGTCAAATCGCGATGGCGCCTGATTACTGAGGGGAGAGGCCAGCTGTCATGTGACAGTTTAATCTCCCCTCTCCAGTGTGCACGATTGCAGTGGGACACTTCGTTTGAGGACGTTGAATCTACGTCCAGTCAAAGTGACAGCACCACCTGCTGGACGTAGATTCGTACCGAGTCGGTCCGCATTTGGTTAAGCATACAAAGTTTACTTTTTACAATAATTTTAACAAAGGTCCCTTAAATGGGCTAACCGCTAACAACTCACATGGACGTCACAGCACATTTCAAGAACTGACAAGTACCTTGTTACCACTTGGTGGGTATAAACTCTGTTTGGACTTCCAAATGATTTGGCCAAACCAAAATCAGCCAGTTTTAGGACCCCGTTCTCATCTAAGAGCAAGTTGTTTGGCTTTAAATCCTGCAACACAAAATGAATCTACAAACATAAATCTTTAATTGTTTACATATCATAAGCCATCCCATTAATCCTACAGTTTTTTTTTTATTTTATTTTTAAAGAAAAAAAAAAGAAAAACTTGTGTACCAGAGGCGATATGGGACATGATGAGATACACGTGTACAGTGCAAAAACATTAATAACCAGGCCGCTTTTTTTTTATTTTTTATTTGCAGCCTGAAAGCGTTAATTTTCATGCATTGTCTCTGGTCAGGAAACCTCACTAATAAGCAAATTACAGCCATAAAAGTTTTCCTGGCAGACTACAACTTCTGAGGGCGGGGAGAGATAGAAAAAGGTCAGTAGTTCATGTATTTTCATTTCATAGGCTGCCACTGAGCCGAGGCAACAAAACATTCAATCGACTTTGCAAATGTTTAAATATAAAATAAAACCATTGGATAAAATAAAAAAAGAAAGTGATTTTTTAGCAGTAGGAGGAAAGATGCAATTGTTTAGCTCATAAGTTTATTTTCACCTTTGGTTTTCTTTCAGCTTCTAATATGTATGTAAAAGCCAGCTAATCACTGGTTCATGTAGCAAGAGACAGCAAGTACAATTTAAACACAAACACACTTGCAATGAGCTGCACCAGGCAGGGAATACAATGAAGGTGTGAAGCCTCACCCTGTGCAGTATCCATAGATGATGTAAATACTCCAAGCCCTGTAGCGTCATCAGCATATAAGACTTTATGTGAGCTGGAGTCAGTACTAGACTGGTGTCCCTTATTATAGCCTGCAAAAAAAAATGGACACTTCTAAGCAAAATATACAGACAGCAAGTCGCACCACATTTCCCAGCAGTCACCAAATGTACATGGAAAGGCAAAAAGCCAAACTATTCCTTCTATAGAACAGCTGCCGAGTTCCTGTAAAACCTCACCTCTAAATCTGTCTCCATGAAATCAAACACCAGACTTATGTTGGACTTGTGACCGAATGCATCCAGAAGCTGCAATGATACAAAAAAGAAAATATACTTATCAGCTGAGAAGCCAGGAGCTATGGGCCCTAGTGTGAGCTTTACATAGGGACCCCAAGCGCCTAATACATCATTGGTATGAAGCATGGCAACTTCTGAAATGACAATACAGAATGAAAGAATGAAAGGGCTCTCTGCATACTTCTGTACATAAGCAGGTTTACAGTGTACTTTAGGGGTGGTCAAATAATTAAATGAAGCCCACAGCTCCCAACTGTCCCTCTTTTGGAGGGACAGTTCCTCTTCGGGAGCCCTCCCCCTTTGTCCCTCCTAATTTATCTCTTTCAGATAGATAGAGATATATTATATCTCTACTAATTAAAAAAAAAAAAAAAAAAAAAAAAAAGCGTTTGACTAATCTTTATTAAGAAAATTTATTAGGAAAATTAACCAGGTTAGAAAGGACTAGTGTGGTTTCATTATAAAAACAACATTTGTCTTATGAAATCTTTATGGTATGCATGACTAGGGGTGTGATGGGGGCATGATCAGGAGTGTGGCAGGGGCATGGCTTAAGTGTCCCCATTTCCCATCTCAAAAAAGTTAGGTGGTATGCAAGCCAGCGATACAGTAGGCAGAAGAGGACTGCACTTTTACTTACAATGGCCAGCATGGATTGAATCAACACTAGGCAACAGTAATCAGATCTCTGTATCTGGACAACCCCAGGAGGCCCAAGTTAGTTGTTTTTAAAGAGGTGCTGTAGTTACATCTAGTAGAATGTAGTAAATTATTCAGGATTTAAACTTTTACAGTAATTTTCCTGGTTTCAGCATCACACTCCCTATAGCTACATATTACTGCATATCGGTATGCAGCCCCACCCTTCCAGTAATATTTAGCCTAGGCAGCTTAGTTATACTGAATTCTCCTCCCAGAGCATTCTGGGGAGACCAGGTATATTTTCTACTGGCTTCAGAGCTCTCAGTAACAAACTGTATCAAACAGTACAGATCTCATTCTTAACCACTTTGGGACCTTGATGCTTGAAACCTACGTCCTGTTTAGGTCTTGTAATTACTGTCATTGCGTAGATTTCAATCAGCCCTGTTGCACGCCGCTGTCTGCAGCGATGCGTGCACCGCTGTCCTCATCGCTGCACCTTCTCGCTTTGCTGTCATGCTGACAGTAGAGCTTACATGTTTCGGTCAGGAGACCATTTCATTTCCTCCTGAACCCGTGATTTCTATGAGCCAGTCACAGCTCTTAAAAAGGAACACACGGCTCTGGTTCTAAAGTGACCAGAGCTGTGAGGTCCGCAAGGGGTTAAGCCTGTTATACAATTAGGATAGGCCAATCACTGACCAATTTTACAACCTCCATGTAGTAGGAGAGTCAGATATTGAATACTATGAGCAGATAAACCCTCATACTACATGGAGGTGGTAATATTGGTCATTGATTGGTCAATCATAATTGAAATTGTATACCAGGCTTTACTGAGATAAACAGGATGCAGCCATAGGCAGTCTACTAAACTCAAGTAATGTAAAGGACCCCATACACTTGTAGATTTTACTGTTCCATTACCAGCAGAATTAATCATTCAGATTCAGTTTGTTGGGGGTAGATGCCCCCAAAATGCCCAATCATTTGAAGTTTTCTAAAGGTGCGTACACACATGCGACTATAGTCGTTTGTAACGATCGTTCCCCGATCTTTACCAACGACGATCGTTACAAAAAACGAACCACCGACTATTAAGGCAAACGACGAACGAGCCAAATCGCTACAAAAGAAAGTTCTGTCTCGGCGGATTTTAACAAACGACGATCGTTTGCAAAAGTAGTACATCGTTGGAAACGATCGTTCGTACTAGGCTTGACATGCGCATTTCACTATTTCTCCATGGAACTTCTCATTTTTATGCGCAGGCGCAATAGTTGCTTTCTGTGATGTAACGTTCGTTCTAACGATCAGATCGTTACACACATTTTAAAACTATCTTTACTTAGGTCGTTCTTTCATCAATTAAAAGTTCGTTCGTCGTTCTTAACGAACGATCGTTGTCGCATGTGTGTACGTAGCATAACTCTTTTGGAAGTGTCGATATGAAAGGATGAAAATCAAGGTCTATTGGGGGAGGGGCAGGAGCGGCAGCAGATCGACGACAGTGCAGTGCTGCAGTTCAATCGATTGTTAGTAGATTCCTGCTGGAATCTACTGGGTGTGGGGGCGGGGGGGGGGGGGGGGGCTAGCGATGTGCTGAGTGTGGTAGGGATCCATTCCATTCAGAGAGGAATCTATCATTTTGCTCTTACACTACAGGATCTTCTCAAAAAAATTAGCATATTGTGATAAAGTTCATTATTTTCTGTAATGTACTGATAAACATTAGACTTTCATATATTTTAGATTCAAATACACACAACTGAAGTAGTTCAAGCTTCTTATTGTTGTAATATTGATTATTTTGGCATACAGCTCATGAAAACCCAAAATTCCTATCTCAAAAAATTAGCATATTTCATCCGACCAATAAAAGAAAAAAGTGTTTTTAAAACAAAAAAAGTCAACCTTGAAATAATTATGTTCAGTTATGCACTCAATACTTGGTCGGGAATCCTTTTGCAGAAATGACTGCTTCAATGCGGCGTGGCATGGAGGCAATCAGCCTGTGTCACTGCTCAGGTGTTATGGAGGCCCAGGATGCTTCGATAGCGGCCTTAAGCTCTTCCAGAGTGTTGGGTTTTGTGTCTCTCCACTTTCTCTTCACAATATCCCACAGATTCTCTATGGGGTTAAGGTCAGGAGAGTTGGCAGGCCAATTGAGCACAGTAATACCATGGTCAGTAAACCATTTACCAGTGGTTTTGGCACTGTGACCAGGTGCCAGGTCGTGCTGAAAAATGAAATCTTCATCTCCATAAAGCTTTTCAGCAGATGGAAGCATGAAGTGCTCCAAAATCTCCTGATAGCTAGCTGCATTGACCCAGCCCTTGATAAAACACAGTGGATCAACACCAGCAGCTGACATGGCACCCCAGACCATCATTGACTGTGGGTACTTGACACTGGACTTCAGGCATTTTGGCATTTCCCTCTCCCCAGTCTTCCTCCAGACTCTGGCACCTTGATTTCCGAATGACATGTAAAAGTTGCTTTCATCCGAAAAAAGGACTTTGGACCACTGAGCAACAGTCCAGTGCTGCTTCTCTGTAGCCCAGGTCAGGCGCTTCTGCCGCTGTTTCTGGTTCAAAAGTGGGTTCATGCTTCCATCAGCTGAAAAGCTTTAAGGAGATGAAGATTTCATTTTTCAGCACGACCTGGCACCTGCTCACAGTGCCAAAACCACTGGTAAATGGTTTACTGGTAAATGGTTTACTGACCATTACTGTGCTCAATTGGCCTGCCAACTCTCCTGATTTGAACCCTATAAAGAATCTGTGGGATATTGTGAAGAGAAAGTTGAGAGACGCAAGACCCAAAACTCTGGATGAGCTTAAGGCCGCTATCGAAGCATCCTGGGCCTCCATAACACCTGAGCAGTGACACAGGCTGATTGCCTCCATGCCACGCCGCATTGAAGCAGTCATTTCTGCAAAAGGATTCCCGACCAAGTATTGAGTGCATAACTGAACATAATTATTTGAAGGTTGACTTTTTTTGTTTTAAAACTACTTTTCTTTTATTGGTCAGATGAAATATGCTAATTTTTTGAGATAGGAATTTTGGGTTTTCATGAGCTGTATGCCAAAATAATCAATATTACAACAATAAGAAGCTTGAACTACTTCAGTTGTGTGTATTTGAATCTAAAATATATGAAAGTCTAATGTTTATCAGTACATTACAGAAAATAATGAACTTTATCACAATATGCTAATTTTTTGAGAAGATCCTGTATACATTGTATGACCAGCTTTACTGTTTCATGCGTTGGGTGTGACAGTTACTTACGCCTATAATATTGGGGTGGCTTAGCTCCTGAAGAAGCTTGATCTCCCTTAATGCTGTGCGGTTAATGCCTGTACAAGACAAAATGTGGAGATCATCATTAGTAACACCACAAGGAAGCCATCTTAGCCTAAAAAGTGACAGCTTTGTGAAGCACATCCAGAGCTCCTATTTGTTATCCCCAGGCCCTACCTCCTCGTGTCCAGGCCCAACCTCCTTGTGGTAATTCCCAACCTCTTTTTCACCATCTCCAGGTCCAACCTCTACATGGTAAGGCACAACCGCCTCGCGGCCATGCCCAGGCACAACCGCCTCGAGGCCATGCCCAGGCACAACCGCCTCGAGGCCATGCCCAGGCACAACCGCCTCGCGGCCATGCCCAGGCACAACCGCCTCGCGGCCATGCCCAGGCACAACCGCCTCGCGGCCATGCCCAGGCACAACCGCCTCGCGGCCATGCCCAGGCACAACCGCCTCGCGGCCATGCCCAGGCACAACCGCCTCGCGGCCATGGCCAGGCACAACCGCCTCGAGGCCATGCCCAGGCACAACCGCCTCGAGGCCATGCCCAGGCACAACCGCCTCGAGGCCATGCCCAGGCACAACCGCCTCGAGGCCATGCCCAGGCACAACCGCCTCGCGGCCATGCCCAGGCACAACCGCCTCGAGGCCATGCCCAGGCACAACCGCCTCGCGGCCATGCCCAGGCACAACCGCCTCACGGCCATGCCCAGGCACAACCGCCTCGAGGCCATGCCCAGGCACAACCGCCTCGCGGCCATGCCCAGGCACAACCTCCGGACGACCATGCCCAGGCACAACCTCCGGACGACCATGCCCAGGCACAACCTCCTCTTGTAATATGAAGGTTAACAGATGTTGAATACCATGAGCAGATTGTGTAGATAAACCCTCATACTACATGGAGGCTGTAAAATTGGCGAGTGATTGGCCAATCATAATTTAAAATATGAACAAGGCTTTTAACGCAGGGTTCACACTTATGAAAGTTTGGGTGCGTTTTGCGAATGTGCAAAAATGCATGTGCTGCACATCTTATGAAAATTGAGAATTGCACTTCTGAAAAAAATAAATTGTATTTTAGCGTTTGCGTGGGGGGTAGGGGGGAAATGACACGCAAAAGCACTTATTTGATCACAAATTTTAACGCAAAAAAAAAAAAATGCGAAATAGGGTCAGTTTTTCACAATGATAAGTAAATCCTGCTTTAATATTTAGGTATGCAATTGCAAAATACAGTTTCGCCCTAGTGCATTCACTCAAATTAAGAGTGATAATGCAATGCAATAAAAAAAAAAAAAAAAAAAAAAAAAAAAAAAAAAAATTGCAATCACATAACAAAATTTATGAAAAAAAAAATCGCAATTGCAGCGTTTGTGATTGCTAATGGAAAAAGGGCCCTTAAACATAAAATGAAGGAGGATATATACAATTGTTTATTGAACCAGTTTAATATCACCTTGGTATTCCTTTAAAAGGACACCTGAAGTGAGAGGGCTATGGTGGCTGCCGTATTTATTTCCTTTTAAACAATACCAGTTGCCTGGCAGCCCTGCTGATCTATTTCGCTGCAGCAGTGTCTGGATAACACCTGAAACAAGAATGCAGCTAATCTTGTCAGTTCTGACAATAATGTCAGAAACACCAGATCTGCTGCATGCTTGTTCAGGGGCTATGGCTAAAAGAATTAGAAGAGGAGATAGCCAGGCAAATGTAATTTGTTCACCGTTTTTGTTAATTTGTTCACTGTTTTAGCTGTTATAACCTCTAGTCTTGTATCAACTGTTTGTATTGTATGCTTTGTGCTGATATACCCTATATGCTATTATGCAGCGCTGCGGAAGATGCTGGCACTATATAAATTAATAATATTATTAACTGGTATTGCTTAAATCTCTCTCTTGCTCCAGTTATTCCGAGATAAACTTTTACTCATTGCATAATTGTGTTCCTTTCTTATAGTTTATACAGCATTCCTAAAGCCAAATACTATTTTTATTTTGTTTTAATACTCTAATTCCCTATAAACTAAACAAGCCTCGCCCACAGCTCCTTTTGTGCCTTGGCACTGTAGCAAGGGCTTATGGGAGCTCAGTCTGGGCAGGAGGAGGAGGAGGTGCATACATTTGAAATTGGCTTGGGCGCAGGATAGAACCGGTATATGGCTGATCCTGCTTCTGCACAAGTCTGGGCCGTATTAATTACTTTTCCCCCTCCAGGCCACCATGGATAGTGGGGAAATGATATAATTCAGCTTCCAGCAATTGCTGGAGGCCGAATTATTAGGTTTTAAAAGCAACTTTGGCTTCGTCTTCTGACGGTGCCGACGATACTCACTAAGCGCCGCTGTAGATGTGATTCCCATTATTGTCTATGGTGGCGCTGGCTGCGCCCAAGTCTAGCAGCGCTAAAAAACACTGCTCCGGAGGAGGTTACTAGCCATTGATTTCAGAGGCAGAGGGGAGGAGGGAGGAGGAGAGGGGACGGAATTTACACACAAGAAAGCTGATAGCATCTCCAGCCCTGTGACCATGTGACAAACAGAACATGGCTGCCCTCATTGTATCACAAGAATAAATAATCATAAACTTTTGAAGCGGTTTGCAGCGAGATTTGCTGTGTAAACTATCTAAACTTTAGTTAAGATATATAGACAAGTTACTTGATATAGTTAGTTTTTATAGTTATAGATATAGTTCGTTTTTCATCTCGGATCCGCTTTAACGTTTGATTACTACTCTTCAGGCTGATCTTGAAGAGGTTTGTTGGCATAAAGGTCAGCAGTGCTCTGGCTATCTGCCTTCTAGGCCTAGTTCTCAGTGTCTGTGAACACAGCTGGGACCAGATACAAGTCTTGTGTAACCAGGACAAGGGAAAGGAAGTCAGTCACTTCTGTATCTCTGTGCAACAGAGGCTGAGGTCACCAAAGCAGGACATTCCCAGACTTCTCCTTAGTAGCCACATAAAAAGTTCAGTAAAAACCAATAAACACGCTCAGCAGGAGAGCGTTCCCACAAACCCAGCGTGGATTAACACTTCAGCTGCATTTACATGGAACACTCTGCAGAGAAGGGGCAGAAACATCACTGACATGACAGAATGCTATAATGTATAACTGTGTAAGGATAACTGTAACAAACAGCTTTTACATTGTATAAAAAGAGGCAATTCCTGACAGTGAAGAAACCATTAAAGGACGATTATCATGAAAAATTGTAAACTCATACAAATAAGAAGTAGACTCCTTCCAGAGTAAAATCAGCCATAAATGATTTTTCTCCTATGTAGCTGTCACTTACAGTAGGTAGTAGAAATCTGACGGAACTGGCAGGTTTTGGATTAGTCCATCCCCTCACGGGGGATTTTTAATATGGTGTTAATTTTTTACAAAAGCAATCCCTGGAAGAGATCTATACAAAGATGCTGGCTGGCCCTCCTACCCATTTGCACACTATTTTGCAAGATGGACGTAGCGAGCGAGATATACAAGCTGTATAATTTATTTCCTTGGAAACAATACATATTGCCTGGCTGTCCTGCTGATCCTCTGCATTTAATACTTTAGCCATAGGCCCTGAACAAGCATGCAGATGCTCTGATTAAAGTCTGGCTGAAGAATGAATGGTACAATATTTTCCTCAGATGTGAAGATTTGATCAGATTTATTACAGTCAAATTGTACAGAAAGTCTATGGTCTACTGGAATACAGAATTTTGTTGATTGGACTATTGGATTTTATAATCGTATCTGAAGACAGTTCCTTATGGAAAAGTTTATGCAAACAATCCATAATAACCTTTCTATCTATCTATCTATCTATCTATCTATCTATCTACAGGATCTTCTCAAAAAATTAGCATATTGTGATAAAGTTCATTATTTTCTGTAATGTACTGATAAACATTAGACTTTCATATATTTTAGATTCAAATACACACAACTGAAGTAGTTCAAGCCTTTTATTGTTTTAATATTGATGATTTTGGCATACAGCTCATGAAAACCCAAATTTCCTATCTCAAAAAATTGGCATATTTCATCCGACCAATAAAAGAAAAGTGTTTTTAAAACAAAAAAAAAAAAGAGTCAACCTTCAAATAATTATGTTCAGTTATGCACTCAATACTTGGCCGGGAATCCTTTTGCAGAAATGACTGCTTCAATGCGGCGTGGCATGGAGGCAATCAGCCTGTGGCACTGCCCAGGTGTTATGGAGGCCCAGGATGCTTCGATAGCGGAACACTTTTCTTTTATCAGTCGGATGAAATATGCTAATTTTTTGAGATAGGAATTTTGGGTTTTCATGAGCTGTATGCCAAAATCATCAATATTAAAAAACAATAAAAGGCTTGAACTACTTCAGTTGTGTATATTTGAATCTAAAATATATGAAAGTCTAATGTTTATCAGTACATTACAGAAAATAATGAACTTTATCACAATATTACCCATTCATGTCAATGGAAATAAAAAATGTAAAAGGCTGCCATTCTCACAGTAATCAAGCCAGAGTCCCCACACTTGGCACAGTTGGTCACTTGGTGAAAGAGGTTACAAATCCAGGAAAAGTGGGCGGAACATAAAACAGCCAATCAAATTTCAGCCAATCATTTTAAATGGAAAACTGTAAACTGCAGTCATTCTGAGACTGTTAATCGTAGGGTTCTCCAGGGCCGGCCTTAGGTTTCACAGCGCCCTGAGCGAAACCTGATGTTTGTGCTCCCCTTCATCCTCTTCACGCATCGCATGCGCGCACACACACGCACTCACACACAAGCCCATATGCAATTCATCTTTTCTCCTGAGATATCTCCTAGGACAGTGGTTCCCAACTTTGACGTCATGACACATCACGCAAAATGCTCAGATCTCTGTGACACGTCACATATGTATAATAGGAAAAATACCATTAATAACCACGAATGGATGGAAAGAGAGCATTAATCCCCCCCCCCCCCCATTTAGAATGATAGCACAGCACCAACAATTTGCACCACGCGTTATAGCAGCAGTGCGCCCCCCCAAAAAAACGCCCCCGATCTCACGTGTAGGTGCCCTCAATATATGTTGCCAAGCATAGGTGCCCCCAGTATAGGAAGTCCGTTAAAGGTCTCCATCGCCCCCATAGGTAGCCAGGCGCAGGAGCCTTCAGTATAGGTAGCCATGTGTTGGTGCACTCAGTAAAGGTAGCCAGCTATAGGTGCCGCCAGTATAGGAAATCAGGTGTAGGTGCCCTCAATATAGGTAACCAGCTATTAGGCACCCCCTTGGACGCTGGCGCCCTGAGCGACCGCTCTGGTCGCACAGGTCAAAGGCCGGCTATGGGGTTCTCAAACTTGGCACACTTGGTCACTGGGTGAATGAGATTAAGATTCAAGAAAGTGGGTGGAGCCTACAACAGCCAATCAAAAAATTCACCTATTGATTTTCAAGGGGAATATTTAAACTGCTGCTATTCTTACACTGTTAATGGCAGAGGTTTCAAACTTGCTACAGTCGGTCATTGGGTGACTGGGGCCCAAATTCACTAATGGGGTGGGGCCACAAACAGCCAATCAGATTTCTTTGGTAGATAAACTGCTTCCATTCACACATTTTTGATGCCAGTAACCTAAACGCTCACAAACTTGGTTATTGAGTGACTGTGTGTCAAGGTTTCAAAAAGTGGCGGAGCCAAAAACAAATTTTACTGAGAAAATATAAACTGCAGCCATTCTTACACCGTTAATGGCAGGGTTCTCAAACTTTGATCAGTTGGTTACTGGGTGAATGAGATTAAGATTTTGGAAGGTGGGTGGAGCCTACAACAGCCAATAAAAATTCACCTAATGACTGTGTCCAGGTTACAACAAGTGTGCGGAGCCAAAACCAAATTTCATTGGGAAAATATAAACTGCAGCCCTTCTTACACTGTTTATGGCAGGGTTCCCAAACTTTGCAAAGATGGTCACTGGGTAACAGAGTAATATTCAGGGAAGTGGGTGGAGATTATAATAGCCAATCAAAATTCACCTGTTGATTTTCAAGGGGAATATTCAAATTGCTGCCATTTTTACACTGTTAATAGCAGATGCCTCAAACCTGCTACAGTTGGTCATTGGGTGACTGGGGTTCAAATGCTGGAGAGGGGCAGAGGCACAAATAGCCAATCTGATTTGTTTAATTTCTATAGGAATATACAAATTATTGATGCCAAGGACTCCAAAGCTCATAAACTTGGTCATTGAGCGTGTGTGTCAGGGTTAGAAAAAGTGGGCGGAGCCAACACCAGTCAAATACACGAGCAATGCTGGGTCATCAGTGGGTGGAGACAAATACAAATTTCACTGGGAAAATGTAAACTGCAGCCATTCTTAGACTGTTAATGGCAGGGTTTTAAAACTTGCCACACTTGGTCACTGGGTGACTGGGATTAATATTCAGAAAAGTGGGTGGAGCCTACAAAAGTGAATCAAACTTCACCTATTGCTTTTCAAGGGGAATATTTAATTGCTACCATTCTCGCACTTTTAATGGCACAGGCCTCAAACCTGGTACAGTTGGTCATTGGGTGACTGGGGTTCAAATTCAGAAAAGTGGGTGGAGCCACAGCCAATCAGATTTTTTCATTTGAATGCAAATTATTATTATTATTATTATTATTATTAATTTGCAAATTATTAAAGAAGGCAAAGCTCACAAACTTGGTCATTGAGTCATTTTGTGTAAGGGTTAGAACACCAGCCAAATACATACCTGGGCAACGCCGGGCAATCAGCTAGTTACTTATAATAACACAAATCTGATGGAATGATAGTATTTGAGGAAAATATTGTATCAGTAACTGGCACCTTAAAGGACAACTGTAGTGAGAACAATATGGAGGCTGCCATATGTATTGCCTTTCAAACAATGTCAGTTGCCTGGCAGCCCTGCTGATCTATTTCGCCGCAGTAGTGTCTGAATAAAACCAGAAACATGCATGCAGCTAATCTTGTCGGGTCTGACAGTGTCAGAAACACCTGATCTGCTGCATGCTTGTTCTGGGTCTATGGCTACAAGTATTAGAGGCAGAGGGATCAGCACAATGCTAGGCAACTAGTATGGTTTAAAAGGAAATAAATATGGCAGCCTCCTTTACCCCTTACTTCAGTTGTCCTATAAAGAGACTATAAAGTCTAAGACACTTTGCACATAGAAAATCGTTTATAACTTTTTGTGCTAAGTGTTTTTAGTTCAACTCCTCAATGATTATAAAGCACAGAAACTTGACAAAACCACTGCATTACCAACCTACCAATCTACACTTGGTAACGGCCATTATAGTATTTTGGAGAAAAAGATAACTTGCAACATAAAACACATCAAGAGGCTTTGAACTTGTTCGCAAGCTGCACGTTGCTACACAGCACCATCTAGTGGCCACACATGCATTTACAGGACCAGTTGTGAAATCCAAAGCCAATTTTGTTGCATCATAAATAGTCTGTTTATTTAACATGACCACAGGTTGTAAAATGAGACTTTACTGGCAAGCTAACCAAAACAAAGATGAACATTAAGGCTCACTTGACCAGATGTCCTTTGTTCCAGATCACTCCATTATAAATGCTTTATCATACATACACAATTATTTGTATTACCAGTATACACAATGACTAGTAGACCCAAACCCGTTTAAAAAACGGGCTCTAGGTCTTTTTCTTTCTTTTGCCGCCGCCAGTGCGCATACCCGCCCACCTCGCTCCCTGGTCCCGTCCAGCTGTCAGTTACTGCGCACATGCGCAGTAGGTAAATAACAGGGACGCAGGGGTTTTATAGTATAGGATTACCTACATACACAAGCTTTGCCATGGGCTGATAAACAGAACACTGTATCACACTGTTTTGGATTCAAACAGCAAATAATGTATTAACATTTCTACTTGTCCAACTAAATGCTGCAACCAGTTTACCAAATGAGGCTTCTGGAATCACCAATATAAATTTAGCAGAAACAGACCAGTGCTGAAAGAATCTCCTGCAATTTCAGGTCATTAGCCTGTACACACCGGATGCACTGCACTGTGATTATAGAATCGCATGCTTTCCTGAAAATAAAGCAAATCGCGAGGCTTTACACAGTGGTGAGATGCGATTTTTTTATTTTCATAAAGGCTTTACTATATCTTGCATGTAATTTTAAATTAGGCCCTAAGGCCCCTTATACACTAGCAGGGTAAAAATGCATAGCACTACCCTATTTTACTGCAAGAGCAATAATAATAATATTTTAATTTTAATTTTAATAATATTTTTTTTTTTTAAAGCTGTCCAGAGAAGGAGCCTCTCGCACTGATTGTGGAAGGGAGTTCCATAGAGTAGGGGCTGCATAGGAAAAGGCCCGAGCACCAAATGTTAGGTGTATCCTGGGAATAACCAGCTTCATCTTGTTGGCAGTGCGAAGGGTGCATGGAGTGGCATGTATTTAGGTCCCATGTGGTTTAGAGCCTTGAATGTTAGCAGGCAGATCTTAGAGTTATCAGGCAAATTTAACAAAAGAAGCCCTACTTACCTGGGGCTTCCTCCAGCCCCAAGCATGTCCCTCGCCGCAGCCGTTCGCCGCAGCTCTGTCCCGCTCCCCGGTGATGACGTCAGGCTGACTTCCAGGTCGGCCTGTACTTCGCCTGCACGAGCGGCGCTGTCAATCACCGCCACATGGACCGGAGCTGACTGCGCAGGCACAGTAGTTCTACGCCGTTCGCTCCGGTCCACGTGTCAGTGATTGACAGTGCCGCTCGCGCAGGCGCAGTACAGGCCGACCTGACGTCATCACCGCGGACTGGGACGGAGCTGTGGCGAACGACTGCGGGCAGAGCTGCGGCGAGGGACATGCTGGGAGCTTGAGGCTGGAGGAAGCTCTGGGTAAGTAGCGCTTATTTTGATAAATTTGCCTGATAACTCCCTTAAAATTGATTCACGATTTTACTGGCAACCAGTGAAGGAGTTTGCAGTACTGGGGTGATGTGTGAGCTGCGGGGGCATTGGCTAGGAGTCTGGCTGCTGCATTCTGTACTAGTTGTACGTGGCGCAGAACTTTATCTGTAGATCCGATGAACAGGGCGTTGCAGTAGTCCAGGAGGGAGGATACAAATGCATGAACCAGGGCAGGTAGGTCTTCAGCTGGGATAAGGTCTCAATCACACTAAGGGCGTTTTTGCCCTTTTTTCAAGCACATGCGATTTTCAAAGTCGCCCTAAGAACGCTTGTGCAATGATTCTCTATGAGAGCGTTCACACCTAAATGGTTTGTTTCCAATGCGCTCAGAAAAGCACTGCCTGTACCATTTTTGAGGTGATTTTGCCTCAATGGAAGGTATAGGAAAAATGCAAAACGCTCACGAAATCACTTTGTGCAGCAATTGTGTGAGCGTTTAAGAATAAATACATTGTATTTATTCTTTTTGGGGTCAAAGAGTTCACTTCCTGACTTGAGTCAGGGAGTGGGGGAAAAAAAAAAAATCACTCTGAAAAAGCACTTATAAAAAGTGCTAAAAAAATAAAATAAAAAACACAGCGTGCAGTGATGTGCCGGGAGGCGCAAATAATAATAATTAAAAAAAAATTATTAAAAAAAAAAATAATAATCAGAAAACGCATGCGTTTGCACTTTCAATTTTAGATATGAACAAAGCCTCAGAGCAGACATTTCTGACTGAAGTCTGAGTGGGTAAGCTGCATGCTTGTTTCAGGTAGGGGATTCAGATACTACTGTATCAAAAAGGATCAGCTTAAAAGGGAATAAATATGGCAGCCAGCATAACCCTCTCACTGCAGGTGTACTTTAAAGTGAGAAGCACACATGGGAATTGCCATTGTAGGCATTTCCACAGCGGATTCTTGCCTGGTTGTTGTGCCAGCCCCTCCCCTTCATCCCTCTTGAATCACTGAGTATACAGGTCAGGAGTTCTAACAAACTCAGGTGGCTTGTTGCAGCTGTCTGGCCCACTCACTACTGAAGCTAGGACGGACCACTGCCATGTTTAAAATTAAAATAAAGATGGCAGCGCCCACAGACCTCTCAAATCAAGAATGCTTTAGAAGGGAACTGCAGAGAGGAAAGTCTTTCTTCCCAACTCCTGCATTACATAACAGCATGTGCAGATTCAGATAGCATTATAAAAACTTACCATCGTTTGCTTCTGCTCTGTGGCCCAATTTAATCTTCAGGAGAGAAGAGAAATAAGGATCAGCCATTTCTTGTAAGAGTGTCAGTGTCATTAGTATTCACTTAAAAAGATCCACTCAAGATAAAATCCTTCTATGTAATAATGTTTCTACAGAACACATACACTTACAACATGAAGGCATTAACCACTTCAGCCTACAGTGTTTCACCTAATGAATCCAAGCAACTGTCACCTCACATTCATTCGCCAATACCTTTATCACTACTTATCACACTGAAATAATCTATATGTTGTTTTTTTCCACCACCATTTAGGCTTTCTTTGGGTGGTACATTTTGCTAAGAATTATTTTATTCTAAATCCATTTTAAAACAGAAAGATTAAAAGACAGAAATGGGAAAAATATATTTCTCAGTTTTTGGCCATTATAGTTTGAAATTAATACATGCTACCGTAGTTAAAACCCATGTATTTTATTTGCCCATTTGTCCCGGTTATTACACCGTTTAAATGATGTCCCTATCACAATGTATGGCGCCGATATTTTATTTGGAAATAAAGGTGCATTTTTTCAGTTTTGCGTGCATCACCTGTTACAAGCCCATAATTTAAAAAAAAATAACCGTAATATACCTTACTACATATATATTAGAAAAGTTTAGTCCCTGACTTTTTTGGGGTTTTTTTTTTACAAAAAAAAAAAAAGTTTGTGTAGCTAATGAGGAGTGTGGGAGGTAAGGGACTAATTTGAACAATAAAATAAAAAAATAAAAAAAATAAAAATGTATCTGGAAATTTTTTTATTTCCAGATGTAATTTTAGAATTTGGCCACAAGATGCCCTCGGAGCTAACTTCTGCACACGTAGTATTACTACACAAGTGGAAGTAAAGCGTGGATGGGGCAGAAGAGAATTTTTCTGAAAGATGGAGCCGTTTCACTGACGGTGTCGATCTTTCATGCGGGGACTTAGATCAAAGAATGGGAACTGTGTTCCCATTCATTAATCTCCGGGCTAACGGAAGGCAAGCGGGAGCACGCGTGCAGGGCTCGGCGGCAGCAGGGAAGGCTATCTGGACTGTTATATCCGTGGTTAAATAGTTAAATAAGCCCCAAACTGCTGCCTGATCACCATTTTTAATTAATAAAAACTCAGGCCAAATTCACAGTGAGAGGTTGCGTTGTGACGTTAATGTCGCAACACAAAATTACAATGCAACAAAAAAGCGGTAACGCAAATAACGCTGCGTTAACGTCACATACAGTAGGTATGGTGAAGCATACAGGCACTGAAAATTATACTTCCCTAGATCTGTTAACGTGTATATTTAAACGTAACGCACTGCAGCAGTGCGTTACCATAACTATTTACATAACAGTGCAGTAAATAGCGTTATATGATTTTATAACACAAGACCATAATGTCCCACTGTGAACCTAGCTTTTGCGGCTGATCGACCACCAGATTATTATAATTGGATGAAAATCGGTGCCGCCAAGTGTATGCCCGAACCATGCAACCAATGCCAAGGCCAAAATTGGTCGCATTAATCGGTTGGACATGCTGCAAGATGTCGGGCCGACTTGCTCGATCGGGTACGCGGCGGGTACGCGGCGGTAACGACAAGCGATAAAGAGACGAGCAACGGAACCTCTGACGCTGTCTGCTCTGATGTTAGCTATCTCCCCCCGGTTCACAATATACATTACCTGTCTACTGCCTCCACTTGCTCTGGGCTTCCTCCGTTGTCCATACACGCACGCCCAACGTGGCTGCCTAGTAAGGGCGCGTGTGTGATGTCAGACGTCACACACGCGCCGACGTTACTAGGCAACCACATGGCGAGCATGTATGGGAAGCGGAGGGAGCCCGGAGCAAGGGGAGGCCACGGACAGGTAATGTATAGTGTGAACTGGGCTCCGGGGGGGCATAGCAAACAGAGCAGACAGCATCAGGTCGGCAAGGAGGTTGGATGAGGTGCCACTGGGACGATTCCTGATAGATTTCAGCATGAGGTGTATGGGCAGCTGACAGATCTCTCTCTAATCAGATACGATCAGAGAGAGATTCGTCGACTTGGTCGAATCTGCCCATCATCGTTAGATGTATGGCTACCATTGATTTGATAAGTAATTTATAACAACTTTAAGTACTAAGAACAATGGGAACAGGGATAGAAATTAGCAAAGGAAACATCTGTTCCAGATGGCTTCCCTGGTAGAGCAATCTCACAGTGAAATTACAAATTATTATAAATGCTCATCTGTGAGGTATTCTCATTATGGCTAATTATTTTAACAAGCACAGCACTGAACTCTCAGATATGTGAAATTATATTTTATGTAAAATAATGACCCTTCTGCTGCCGCTGCGTAGCCTTCATGTTTTAAATCTGTATTGACAATTCATTGCACGCAGAAGCAATCTTTTTCCCCACTTAAGAGTCACTTTAACCCTTTAGCAGCCAAGCTTGCAAGTGCTTCAGGCCAATTTATTTTAGCAATTTTTTTTTTCTTATTTGTCACATTTCCTTGCTACTAATTAGTACTGCTGTAATGTGTATTTATTGCCACTACTTACTAGGAGGCAGTGTGATACAATATGGCCTGGTGCACACCAAAAACCGCTAGCAGATCCGCAAAATGCTAGCAGATTTTGAAACGCTTTTTCTTATTTTTCTGTAGCGTTTCAGCTAACATTTTGCGGTTTTGTGAAGCGTTTTTGGTGTAGTAGATTTCAGATATTGTTACAGTAAAGCGGTTACTGAACAGCTTCTGTAACAAAACCGCCTGCAAAACCACTCTGAACTGCCGTTTTTCAGAGCGGTTTGCGGTTTTCCTATACTTAACATTGAGGCAGAAACGCATCCGCAATCCAAAATCTGCAGCAGCCCGGGAGTATGCATTTCTGCAAAACACCTCCTGCTCTGGTGTGCACCAGCCCATTGAAATACATTACCCTAGCGGATCCGCAGCCGAAAGCGGATCGCAAACCGCAGCAGAACCGCTCTGGTGTGCACTAGACCTAACAGAGGACTTCTGCTTTTAGTTTCTACAGCCTCTGCTAGCAGAGAGACGTCAAAGCATTCGAAGAATTTACCGCACAAAGAGTTCTACCGACTGAGGTCAAAAGCAATGCACTTATCTCAAACAAGAGGATTCCTTTGAAGCTGCTAATGCGTTAGAGACACCGTAGTGACATATAGTAAAACCTAGTAAAATATTCAGGATACACCAAAATGTTACTAAAAATTCAAACCAACCTTTTTGATAGCAACTATTTTATCGGTGTTCTTATCTCTTGCTTTATAGACTGTAGCAAACTAGGAGAGAAAAGGAAAGCACATCTTTTAATTAGTAAACAATAGCTCTGAAACACATCAGCATTATGCTCTCACTTACACTCAGCTTGCTGGGTAATCTAACGCTGGGTGCTTAAAGTCCTACGCTATAGAGTCAGATTAATCCATGCCATGCACTGATGAGGATCAACCAATCTGAAACAGTCTTTATGCCTGTCGGAATATTGTGGCTCTGTACAATTAACAAGCTGACATCATTGCATTCCAGCGGTTCTGGAGGTGTGGCTAGCTTACACGGACAACAATGCAGTGATGCATTGTGGGTGACATCATATGCTCACTCTAACCTGAATTATTGCAAATACCTTCTGTTTTAAGAAGGCAAACTTTTGTTTTGAATAACATTTTAGTAAGGAGGCTTTTTGGCCCATTGTAGCCCCTTACACACTTATCGGAGTTCTGATTCACCAGCTTGCTGGGCACTCTGTAACACTAATTTCATAAGTCAGTCTGGGAATATGGGCAGTCACAGGTGTGTAGCAGAACTCATGAAGAAACATGTGACCAGGAGAAGCAGTCAGTCATGTGGAAACCATTCTGAGTTGATGCAGGATTATGCAAACTCTCTATGCAAATGTAAGCAGCTTGAAAATTGACCAAATTACTTGTGCCAAGATGGATTTTCGATTAGTCTGTTTTATTATATACATGTATTATATACATGACCTTGCGAAATCTGCATAATCCTGCGTGAACTTATTTGTTTATTATTAGCATTTCATTGACCAGATATGATCAAGTGATCGATTTCTATACGTGCCAATACACTGTTCGATATGCAGCACTGATACCCCGTAGATTCAATCATGATGATCGGTTCTGGAAGAGATTGATGCTGCATCGTGGCTGCTTGATCATCATTTCCGACAGAAATAAACCAATTCTGGCATGCCCGAAAGGGCTTGGACGGGTGTGCGGCAGTAACGGTGTTCAATTTATCCAAGGTATGTGTAAGTCTCGCCCTACCCGTGCAATGCTGAAGGCTCACCTTGTATGCTGGTGTGCCTTCTCCTGCGTTCTACGCCTTCTCTTCATCACCATCATACGCCTGTACCACATGACCCTACCATCTGTACCATGTGACCCCTGCCACCTGTACTGATGTGGTACGGGCTACAACAGAACACAGGAGGAATCACAAGCTGACAGGTGAACCAGGAAAACTCTGCCCAACCTGGGGAGGCTCGCATAACATAGGGGGAAACCTGGGTGCCTGGCAGGCAAAGGCCCAGTGTAAGGGCAGCTAAAAGATCCCTCTCTAATCAGATATAATCAGAGAAGGATCTGTTGGTCGATCTGGTGGCCATCAAGTAAGTGTATGGTCACCTTCAGCCTCTGATTTGCAGTGATCACTTCCTGCTTTACCTTATACAGAAGTGACATATGACCACCTCCTTACAAACATATCACCTGATGACAGGGATCATAATCCTTTTATGACTTCTGCTGCATACAATACAATACAATACAATACAATACTCTACGCTGTGCAGCTGCACTCATACACAGGATGCAGCCAGGAGCAATAGTTGATGTTAAGGTCGAATACTGTCAAGAGGGTCTCAGCCGAGGAACGGAGGGGTATAGAAAGAGTGGGGAAGCCTCCGGGGGCTAGTCTACTTTAGGTGACCCAACAGGAATCTTCATAGGGTACAGTTCTCTAATCACAATACCCTCTTACAGCACACAACATTGTGATTGGCGGAATGAAACCTTGCAGTCTGAGATGGTGTTATCCACAGCGTAATTTGCCTATGAGGGTTTCTGCTGGTTCCTCCACTGTAGACTAGCGCCAGCCTCTCTGGACCATTCAGTAGATCCACTACTGCAGTGAACATGTAGCTCTGTTTTTATGACTTCAAGTATCAAACATCAGATGGGAACCTGTATAATAATATAATTTATGCTTCATCTCACAGGATTTGGAAATACGTTCACATTTGTCTGGATAGCCTATATGACTTAACAGTAGAACAGAAGTGCCAGCATGTCTAGGCATATTTCCCAACTGTCCCTCTTGTGCAGGGACAGTCCCTCTTTAGGAACCCTGTCCCTCTTCCCTCCTTATTTCTCCCTCTTTCAGGAAGATGTCCCTCTTTCTATGTAAATATATATATATATATTTTTCTCATGAAATCTTTATGGTATGCATGGCTAGGAGTGTGGCAGGGGCGTGATCAAGGGTGTGGCTTAAGTGTCCCTCTTTGTCATCTCAAAAAGTTGGGAGGTATGTGATAGGCACCACTTGTCATTGTTCCTGGCAGTGACTGGATGTTTCCTCTCATATATAGGCCATACAGGGTTCTGCTGGCAGGGTTGCTACAAGCACTTACCTGCCCCTCTCCCAGGAACTCCAGCTTCTCGTACTGCTTAGCCCGAGACTTCACCTCTATCCCTCCAGCTCCTACCACCTCCATCATCCCAGCCTCCACCTGCCTGACAACACCGGCATTTAACGCTAAGCTCCGCCCCCCGCTGCACTTCCGTCAGCGGCAAGAGCACCAGTGTAACGAACGCCAGCCCAGCAGAATCGGGAGGCTGGGCGCCATTTTTCTGACGATTTTAAACATAGCGTAGCTGGTTCATTCGCAGAGACGCTCAGCTCTCCAGCCCCATGAACAGGGGACAGCTATGCGTCGCGGCAGCGATCACTCTAGTGTTCTGAGAGGCTTAGCGAGAAGCTGCAAGTACCACTTCCGGGTCTGCGGCCACATGGGTGGCCATGTGGAGAAGCTGCAGTTGTCATGGTTACAAACGGTCAAAGATGCTGTGTTTAGATGCTTGAAGATTCAACAGCGCAGATAATGAATGTCATTATCTCTGCAGAAGAAGGATTCCTCGCTGCTTAGGAACAAGCTGGCATCAGTTCTGTTCAGCCAAATGCACCCAGACCTGCTCTCCTCAGTCTCCCTCTTCTAGAGGTTATGAAATCAAAAGTGACCATACACTGTCTAGTACTGTTTTGTTAGCAGATTTATTTTTTCAAATCAATGAAAAATAAAATCAGCTGACATTTAAAGTGTTACTGCACTGAAGATTAAAAAAAGTTTGACACCTATGGAAAGAAGGTTTTGGATCTTGTACAGCCTTTCCAAGCTTCGCTTGGTCTTCTTGTTCCAGCACTATCACCTTGCGAAGACAGGCGGTTCCTTACTGCACATGCGTTCACTCGTTCATTACAGAGCTGCCAGTCTTTAGAAGTGTTTGGAGATGCAAGCGTTTCCAAGAGCCCCTGGCGGCGATACATTTGAGGGACAGCGCACACCAAAAACCTCTAGAAGATCTCCAAAATGCTAGGTTTTTGAAGCAGATTTTCTGAGCGATTCTTTAGAGAGATTAAACATGCCCATGGGCGTCCGTACATATGGCAAAACCGGGCATCTGCCCGAGCCTGGCCGCCCGCTGCCCCACCCCTGGCCGCATGCCCATGCAGCCAGAAGGAGAGGAACAGCGCAGAGAAGAGAGAGAGCTATGGGCACAGTGGGGAAGGGCGGACGTCTCCCCCCCCCCCTTCCCTCACCTTAGGGGGTTCTCTCTCCCTCGCTGTCCCCTCCGGAATAAAGTGTGCAGCGGCTGGGCAGCGGGCGGAACTTACCTCGTCTCGCTCCTGCGCCGGAAGTTCTGGTGCCGCACTCTGGTCTGGATCAGACCAGAGTAGCGGCTAATCCATCCGGCGCGTGCGACGTGAGGAGGTAAGTTCCGCCCGCTGCCCAGCCGCTGCACACTTCATTCCGGACTCCGGAGGGGAGAGCGAGAGAGGGAGGGAGAGCCACCTAAGGTGAGTGCCCATAGCTCTCCCTCTTCTCTGCGCTGCTCCCCTCCTGCTGGGGCACACATGGCCACCTTTTCTGGGGACATATCCCCCTGCCTACATATACTGGGACATATACCCCCTGCCTACATATACTGGGACATATACCCCCTGCCTACATATACTGGGACATATACCCCCTGCCTACATATACTGGGACATATACCCCTTGCCTACATATACTGGGACATATACCCCCTGCCTACATACTGGGACATATACCTCCTGCCTACATATACTGGGACATATACCCCCTGCCTACATATACTGGGACATATACCCCCTGCCTACATATACTGGGACATATCCCCCTGGCTACATATACTGGGACATATCCCCCTGGCTACATATACTGGGACATATCCCCCTGGCTACATATACTGGGACATATACCCCTGCCTACATATACTGGGACATATCCCCCTGGCTACATATGCTGGGACATATACCCCCTGCCTACATATACTGGGACTAATACCCCCTGCCTACATATACTGGGACATATACCCCCTGCCTACATATACTGGGACATATACCCCCTGCCTACATATACTGGGACATATACCCCCTGCCTACATATACTGGGACATATACCCCCTGCCTACATATACTGGGACATATACCCCCTGCCTACATATACTGGGACATATACCCCCTGCCTACATATACTGGGACATATCCCCCTGGCTACATATACTGGGACATATCCTACTGGCTACATATACTGGGACATATACCCCCTGCCTACATATACTGGGACATATCCCCCTGGCTACATATACTGGGACCTATACCCCCTGCCTACATATACTGGGACTAATACCCCCTGCCTACATATACTGGGACATATACCCCCTGCCTACATATACTGGGACATATACCCCCTGCCTACATATACTGGGTAATATACCCCCTGCCTACATATACTTGGACATATACCCCCTGCCTACATATACTGGGACATATACCCCCTGCCTACATATACTGGGACATATCCCCCTGGCTACATATACTGGGACATATCCCCCTGGCTACATATACTGGGACATATCCCCCTGGCTACATATACTGGGACATATCCCCCTGGCTACATATACTGGGACATATACCCCCTGCCTACATATACTGGAACATATACCCCCTGCCTACATATACTGGGACATATCCCCCTGGCTACATATAATGGGACATATACCCCTGCCTACATATACTGGGACATATCCCCCTGGCTAAATATACTGGGACATATCCCCCTGGCTACATATACTGGGACATATACCCCCTGCCTACATATACTGGGACATATACCCCCTGCCTACATATACTGGGACATATACCCCCTGCCTACATATACTGGGACATATACCCCCTGCCTACATATACTGGGACATATACCCCTGCCTTCATGTACTGGGACATAACCCCCTGGCTACATATACTGGGACATATACCCCTGCCTACATATACTGGGACATATACCCCTGCCTACATATACTGGGACATATCCCCTTGGCTAAATATACTGGGACATATCCCCCTGGCTACATATACTGGGGCATATACCCCCTGCCTTCATATACTGGGACATATCCCCCTGGCTACATATACTGGGACATATCCCCCTGGCTACATATACTGGGACATATACCCCTGCCTACATATACTGGGACATATCCCCCTGGCTACTTTTTCTGGGGACATATACCCCTGCCTACATATACTGGGACATATCCCCCTGGCTACATATACTGGGACATATACCCCCTGCCTACATATACTGAGACATATACCCCCTGCCTACATATACTGGGACATATACCCCCTGGCTACATATACTGGGACATATCCCCCTGGCTACATATACTGGGACATATACCCCTGCCTACATATACTGGGACATATACCCCTGCCTACATATACTGGGACATATACCCCTGCCTACATATACTGGGGACATATACCCCTGCCTACATATACTGGGCACATATACCCCTGCCTACATATACTGGGCACATATACCCCTGCCTACATATACTGGGCACATATACCCCTGGCTACCTGTTCTGGGGACATCTCTACCCCTGGCTACCAGTTCTGGGGACATCTATACCGCTGCCCACCTATTCTGGGGACACCTATAGACCTGGGGCTACCTATTTTTGGGGAACCACTGCTGTCAGATTGAGTGTATTTTGGGGAACTGCTGCCAGGTGAGAGGTGTCTACATATTAAGGGGGCATTCTGCCTATTTATGTGAAAAGCTGTCTATTTATGTGCCTCATGACTGCTGAATTTGTCTTGTTGCGGGCCTCATGGTTACTGACTTTGTCTTGTTGGGGGCCTCATGATTTGTTGGGGGCCTCAAGATTGCTGAATTTGTCTTGTTGGGGGCCTCATGATTGCTGAATTTGTCTTGTTGGGCGCCTCATGATTGCTGAATTTGTCTTGTTGGGGGCCTCATGATTGCTCAGTTGGTCATGTTGGGGGCCTCATGATTGCTGAATTTGTCTTGATGGGGGGGGGGCTCATGATTGCTGAATTTGTCTTGTTGGGGGTCACATGATTGCTAACTGCGAGACTATGGAAAAAGCTGAATCATCATCATATGAGACAATAGCATTGAACCTACTTTTTCCGCTTTTTAAAACAGAAAATGAAACTGGGAGGTTCTAAAAAAAATGAATAATTTTTTCAGGAGTACGATGGATGAAATTGTTTATCTTCACAGTTTATTTTCAACTTAATTTTCCATAATGTTCATGTATGAGTTAAAACGTTTGTATTTAGTTTAAATTGCTGTTGGCACTTTGTGATAATAAAGTGACTTTGCAGTTTGGACACTCGACCTCCAAAAGGTTCGCTGTCCTAATCTAATGTCCCACCATTGCTTAGTTCATGTAAACTTATCTCCACCCACGACCACACCCACATTCTGGTTCATGACCACACCCATTTTTCAGCATGACGTAGCTCCATTTATTGGCGCGCGACACCAACCCAGATTTGCAGCGCGGCGCCGCCCCGCTTTTCGCTCCCCACTTTTTGCCTCCCCCTGGAAAATTTTCTGCAGGCGCCCATGAACATGCCTAGCGGTTTTTGGAGCATTTTTGTGTAGATTTCACATATTGTTACAGCACAGCTGTAACTGAACAGCTTCTGTAACAAAAACGCCTGGAAAACCGCTCTGATCTAGCGTTTCTCAGAGCGGTTTTCCACTTTCCTATACTTTAACATTGAGGCAAAAACGCCTCAGAAATCTCACAAATGCTGCAGCCCCCGAGTTTGTGGAAAAAACGAACCGCTCTGGTGTCCACCAGCCCTAAGAGAGGACAGGAAAGGCTCTAGGATATCCACAACCTTCCCTCTCCATAGGTAACTATATCACTTTTTTTTTTTTTAATTCGCTTCAGATTTACTTTAAAGTGTACCAGAGACAGATACATTTTATACATACCTGGGGCTTCCTCCAGCCCCATCCGCACGGATCGCTTCCATACAGCCATCCTCAGCCTTCTCCAGCTCCGGTACCGGGTCCCGTAACTTCAGTCGCGGCCAGTCTATGCAAGAGAAGTGTGCTCTCTATGTCTCTCTCCTGCAGCCACCGAAGAGATACGTAGAGAGTGCACTTCTCTTGAGTCAGACAGGACAGGATTGCGCAAAGGGCATGAGTGAAGATCAGGTCGCGGATCCTTCAGAGGGAGCAGCAGGACAATGTAGTGGACACAGCAGACACCTAGGTACCTGATAGACTACGGAGAGGAAGAAAAATCTCCTATCTTCACCTTCCTACTTACCCCTATCTCATCTCTCACTCCAACCCCACATTGCTTCTGTCCCTTACCTAGCTCTCCATCACTTTGGTGTCCTTCCATCTCATGCTACCTTTCCTGACCCACACCTACCAACCCCTTACCTATCCCTCCACCCCTATATCATCTCTCCTCCACTAGAGATGGCCCGAACCTCCGATTTTCGGTTTGCGAACCTCCAGCGAAAGTTCGGTTCGCGCAAACTTTCGCAAACCGCAATAGACTTCAATGGGGAGGCAAACTTTGAAAACTAGAAAAATTTATGCTGGCCTCAAAAGAGATGGAAAAAATGTTTCAAGGGGTCTAATACCTGGAGGGGGGCATGGCCGAGTGGGATACATGCCAAAAGTCCCGGGGAAAAATCTGGATTTGACACAAAGCAGCGTTTTAAGGGCAGAAATCACATTGCATGCTAAATTGCAGGCCTAAAGTGCTTTAAAACATCTTGCATGTGTATACATCAATCAGGGAGTGTAGAGTACTGATTCACACTGACACACGAAACTCACTGTGTAACGCACCGCAAACAGCTGTTTGCATAGTGACGGCCGTGCTGGACTGGTGCGCACCATAGCGAGATTGCTCTTCCTCACTCAGTGATGTCAGGTACTGTCTGACTGCCTTATCAACTTTCAACGGTTCTTTCTCTACCACGTCCCGAGGTAGTGACCAAAAATAACAATACAGGACTTTCGAGGCCCTGCTGTATATGAGATGAATCAACTTTAAATCCTTTAACGAGAATCTGTTATGGAGGGCAAGTCTGCCATCCATTCAAGTGAAAGGTATGCACTGACTTGAACAATACAATGTGCAGTCACACAGGTGCAGTTAACAGGTATGCACAGAGTGGTATATCACACTGCGTGCACTCACGTAGGTAGGTGGGTGCACTGAACACAACAGGTAGGTATATGCAGTGATTGGTATTACAATGTGCACCTGTCACACACAGACAGGTAGCGGACAGGCACAGTGACACTGCGTGCGCTCACGTAGGTAGGTGGGTGCACTGTGAACAACAGGTAGGTAGGTATATGCAGTACTGGGCATTACAATGTGCACCTGTCACAGACAGGTAACAGACAGGCACAGTGACACTGCGTGCGCTCACGTAGGTAGGTGGGTGCACTGTGAACAACAGGTAGGTAGGTATATGCAGTACTGGGTATTACAATGTGCAGCTGCCTGTCACACACAGGTAGTCACTGAATGTGCTGGGCCTGGCTGGCAGTGGCACACACACAGTATGAATTAGCAAGGCTGTCTATGCAACACAAGTGTCAGTGGGACGGACACACACACACACACAAAATAGATCACAAGAACAAGATTAGCTCTCAAAAGAGCTGTTGTGGGGTGCTTTTTTAGCAATATGAATCAGCAAGGAGCAAGCAAAAAAGCCTACAAGAGCCTAACTAATCTTTCCCTATGAGTCTGCTCTGTCTGCGGCAGCTGTCCCTTCTCCATTTATTGCAGGCACACGAGTGAGTATAATGGCCGGCAGTGCCTGCCTTTTATAAGGGTGGGAGTGGCTCCAGGAGGGAGTGTAGACTGATTGGCTACAATGTGCCTGCTGACTGTGATGTAGAGGGTCAAAGTTGACCCTAATGGTGCACTATGGGGGCAAACCGAACTTTTGAAAAAGTTTGCGGTTCTCCGCGGTCGCGAACCACGGATGTTCACCGTCAACCGTTCGGGCCATCTCTATCCTCCACATCCTCTATCCACCTAATCTTCTATCCCATATGTCTCCTCTCCTGACTCCTACCTATTGTTATACAACACATCCCCTCTCCTGACTGGCTCTCCTCACACACCCATTATCTACAAAGAGGCGCACAAAATTCTGTCCCGTATGCCTATCATGAGTATATTGGCAAACATTTGCCGGTCCCCATGCGCCTCTTACTCTATCCCTGCTTAGAGTTTCTTCCCTGGCTCTGCTGAAGTAAGTGTAAGAGTGAGTGAGTGTATATATGTGTACTTGCTGCTGTAAGGGTAACACTCTCATATGGCAACAAATGCAGGTGACACAGGCTTCATTAAAGTGTATCTGAGATGAGAATAAAAGCCTTTATACTTACCTGGAGCTCCCTCATCATCCTCCTGGGCCACCCTATTGTCAGCTGGGCGGCCCGGTGTTTCTTCCAGTCAGCTCAGTCATGCTTTGCTGTATATACATGGCTCAACTGCGAGCCCCATTTCACTCCCGTTGCCTTGAGCGTTTTGCACCTACTGTGCAGGTGCTAAGCACTCTACCGTAGGAGATGGGAGCCCAGATGGGCCACGCATGCACAGTGAGGGGGATTCGCAGCGATTGGAAGAAGAGACCTGGCCGACCAGCTGATTATTGAAGTGGCCTGGGAGGATGGTAAGGGAGCCAACGCCCTAAAGGGTGCTGAAGGAAGCCCCAGGTGTGTATAAATGCTTTAATACTTTTTATATCGGGTTTCCTTTAAAGGACAACTGAAGTGAGAAGAATGTGAAGGCTGCCATGCTTATTTCCTTTTAAACGATACCAAATGCCTGGCATCGTGCTGATCTATTTGTTTGCAGTAGTGTCTGAATTGTTTTTAATCACAAAACCGATCTGTGATCACAGGGTCAGGAGCCAATGAAACCTGACCGAGGAATGGAGCTCTGTTGTCAGAGTGACAGGAGAGTGAGCTCGGCAAGAACGATGGGAATGGTTGGTGCGCATGATCACGGAAGTTGAAATCTACGTCTTGGCAGGAATAAGTGTTCGCTAACAGGGCATAGATTTCAACTGCGGTCGTCCCAAAAAGGTTAAGAAAGGAGATGCGGATTCTTAAATGACTTCCAATGCGAGAAATATTAAACAGATTTTACTTACCTGGGGCTTCTTCCAGCCCCTAGTGGCCCGGGTCCTCCCTGTTCCGATTGGCCGCCGGTAAAGATAGGGAGCCCGCCTGTGGGTTGGCTCTTCTGTGCCCACATCATCTGGCACAGTAATTGTGCGCAGGCACAGATGACCCAACCTGCTACCAGCAGGACAATGTGGAGGGCTGGGGCTGCGGCGTGGGACTGAGACTGCTGCTAGGGGCTGGAGGAAGCCCCAGGTGAGTATAATCTGTTTAATATTTCTCGCATCAGAAGTCCTTTACATTGTTTGTACAAGTCCAGTATTGGCCTGTGTAAAAACCTCATGCTTTCAGATGGTCAGTGTCCTGTGATTTCTCCAATAACTTGTAGTTTTATTATTTTTAGCACATACAGATTACTCAGATTTATCTTCGTTTTACTTTGAACTCTGTATTTTGACAGATGCCCAAGTAAAACATTTGAGAACCATTTAAGAAAGAAAAAGGATTACAAACAAGAAAATGACTAAATATTACAAACAGAGTCATTTAATTGTATAATTGTATTCATACAAAATGTAAGTACACATTATTCTACAGTTGCTTCTTTCAGAAGAAAAGCTTTTGTAGAAAAATTAAAGAGAGCACAGAAGTTGAGAACTTCCAAAGTGTGGGAAGTTTTTCCTTTATTAAATCTAATAGTTTACAATTATGTAGAGTTGTACAGTTGGAGAAACACTTGGTAACATTTGGATACTGGCACCGGTGCAGCACGCCTTCTGGTCTTCATTCAGGACCTCCACGCTGAAATGAACAAAGAAAGACAGACTATTTATCAAGTAATATTACTCGCAGGGTGTCTGTACTCTTTGGGCTTTGATGATTATACTTTTTATTTCTTACTTTTATTCAACCAGCAAAATTACATACGTGTCTCTCAAAAGATAATAAGACGATGTACAAGAGGCATTATCGTGGGGAAAAAAAAAAACATTTCTCAGCTTTTATTTACATTTGAGCAAAAAGTGCCCAGCCCAAAATTATTCATACCTTCACAAACTGTCACAGTCTGTGGAAAAATCCAAAGTTCTATACCATTCCAAATAGTCCAAGCTGTTTTAACCTCCTGGGCTCGTCCATGACCGCCGGAGGGCGCCGCTCAGGCCCCGCTGGGCCGATTTTCATAATTTTTTTTTTCAAAACACACACGCTGCAAGCACTTTGCTTGTTGTGTGTTGGGGACGATCGCCGCCGATGTGCCGCTACCCGCAGCGTAACGTGCCCCCCCCCCCCCCCGAGACCCCTGCGCAGCCTGGCCAATCAGTGCCAGGCAGCGATGAGGGGTGGATCGGGACTCCGTCTGACGTCATCGCGATCGTTGTCATGGCGACGGGGAAGCCCTAAAGGAAATCCCGTTCAGAACGGGATTTTCTTACGAGGGTATGCGCCGGCAGCGATCGTAAGGTACGGGCGGACGCCGCAGGGAGGGGGGCATCATGTAGCTAGCGCTAGGCTAGCTACATGATTTAAAAAAAAAATATTCAAAAAAAAACCTGCTGCGCCGCCACCCTGGCGCATTTAATAGAACGCCAGGGTGGTTAAAGCATCCTAACTACCCTGATTAATTGGGAACAGCTGTTTTATCAATTCAACAGGTGAAGAACAGCAGATCTCTGCAGTTAGTTTGTGGACAGTCATGGCTAAGACAAAGGAGCTCAGTGAGGACCTGCGACTGCGCATTGTGGCTGCTCACAAGTCAGGAAAGAACCACAAGACCATTTCTAAAGGTTTTCGAGTTCCTGTGGCTACAGCGCAAAGTATTATTAAACAATACAAGATATTCCACACTGGAAAATCTCAGAGGACATGGTAGGAAGCCAAAAGTGACACCTGTGCTGGCCAGGAGGATAGTGAGAGAGGTGAAAAAGATTCCAAGGATCACCACCAAGGCCATCCTGATGAATCTGGGTTCTGCTGATATCTTAAGGCAGACAATCCAAGAGACACTGCACATTGCTGGGTTCCACAGATGCAGACCAAGGAGGACACCACTTCTCCAGATAAGGCACACAAAAGCTCGCTTAGCCTTTGCAAATGCTCATCTGGACAAAGAAGAGGACTTCTGGTCTTCTGTGTTATGGTCAGATGAAACTTGAAACTATAAATTGAACTGTTTGGTCACAATGATATTTCCTTCATTTGGTGTAAAGAAGGAGAAGTCTTCAACCCAAAGAACACCATCCCCACTCTCAAACATGGTGGTGGGAACCTAATGCTTTTGGGGTTGTTTTTTCAGCCAATGGACCAGGGAACCTAATCACAGTAAACGACAACATAAAAAAGAGCAATACATGAGGATTCTCAACGACATCATCAGGCAGTCTGCAGAGAAACTTGGCCTTGGGTACCAGTGGTCATTTCAGCATGACAATGACCCAAAACACACAGCAAAAGTGGTGAAGAAATGGTTAGCAGTCAACAATATTAACATTTTGGAGTGGACCAGCCAGAGTCCTGACTTCAGAATCTATGGAGGGAGCTAAAGATCAAAGTGATGGCAAGAAGACCCTCCAACCTGAAAGATTTGGAGCTCATTGCTAAAGATGAATGGGCAAAAAATACCTGTGGAGACATGCAAAAAGCTGGTCTGCAATTATAGGACGCGTTTGATTGCTGTAATAGCCAATTAAGGCTTTTTTGCTTAATTGTAAATAAAAGCTGAGAAATGTTTTTCCCCCACAATAATGCCGTGTGTGTGTGTGTGTGTGTGTCTCTGTCTGTCTGTGTGTGTGTGTGTGTGTGTGTGTGTGTGTGTGTGTGTGTGTGTGTGTGTGTGTCTGTGTGTGTGTGTGTGTGTGTGTGTGTGTCTGTGTGTGTCTGTGTGTGTCTGTGTGTGTGTGTGTGTGTGTGTGTCTGTGTGTGTCTGTGTGTGTCTGTGTGTGTCTGTGTGTGTCTGTGTGTCTGTGTGTGTCTGTGTGTGTCTGTGTGTGTCTGTGTGTGTCTGTGTGTGTCTGTGTGTGTCTGTGTGTGTCTGTGTGTGTCTGTGTGTGTCTGTGTGTGTCTGTGTGTGTCTGTGTGTGTCTGTGTGTGTCTGTGTGTGTCTGTGTGTGTCTGTGTGTGTCTGTGTGTGTCTGTGTGTGTCTGTGTGTGTCTGTGTGTGTCTGTGTGTGTCTGTGTGTGTCTGTGTGTGTCTGTGTGTGTCTGTGTGTGTCTGTGTGTGTCTGTGTGTGTCTGTGTGTGTCTGTGTGTGTCTGTGTGTGTCTGTGTGTGTCTGTGTGTGTCTGTGTGTGTCTGTGTGTGTCTGTGTGTGTCTGTGTGTGTCTGTGTGTGTCTGTGTGTGTCTGTGTGTGTCTGTGTGTGTCTGTGTGTGTCTGTGTGTGCGCGTGCGTGATTTAAATAATTGGCAAGTGTCTCTGCGTCCGTTTTTGTCACTGTGTCAGTGCTTTTTAGCACTGCACATGTGCAGGGACAAGACGCAGAGACGGTGGCGAGAGCCGGAGGACGGGACCAGAAGGGGCGTGCGTGTGCGGGCGGTGGGTGTCGTTCGCATGCGTGCGGCGAAGTAATGACAGACCTAGCCCATTTTTAAATGGCCTATGGTGACTAGTGTGTGTGTGTGTATGTGTGTGTATACTCCATCCATGCAGTTGTATGCATCTGTACAAGGGAGAATGGACTGTTCCACGCTGAAAATTGTGATCAGAACTGCAAACACGATGCAGTTGCGATTTTCTCTATTCACATAGCACACAATAGTGTGATCAGGTGGGTCTTCATGGTGCGATTGAAAAAAAAAAAAACAAAAAGGAAAAAGCGGGAAAGGTTAAATTGGGAGATCGAAAAAAAAGATTGTATAACACCGCATTTTGCTATGCAATTTTCTAAAGTTACCATTGGTTTAAACATTGCAAACGCAGGAAGAATGAAAGAGGGGGCCACACTAGAAATCACAAATCACTAAAAGGACAAATTAAGCAAGAGGTATATGGAGGCTGCCATATTTATTTCCTTTTAAGTAATGCCAGTTGCCTGGCTGTCCTGCTGATCCTCTGCCTCTAATACTTTTATCCACAGACCCTGAACAAGCATGCAGTAGATCAGGTGTTTCTGACATTATTGTCAGTTCTGACAAGATTAGCTGCATGCTTGTTTTTGGTAGGATTCAGACACTACTGCAGCCAAACAGATCAGCAGGGCTGCCAGGCAACTGGTATTGTTGAAAAGGAAATAAATTGGAAGCCTCCATATCCCTCTCACTTCAGATGTCCTTTAAAGAGAACCCGAGGTGGACAGATGAAGGGCAGATGGGACACAGAGGCATGTTCTCTGCCTCATGACATGCCTCTGTGTCCCCCACCGCCGCTCTCTGAACCCCCCCCCCCCCCCAAACTGGTACGTTATAGCCGGCCCCCCGCCCCCTTCTTTTAAAGCAGAGAGGATGTTCTGAGTTCAGGTCTGCTTTAAAAGATTTAGAAGCCAAGTATTCAGAGCAGAAAACAAATCTGACATGCCGAGCCGTCTGACACCTCATGCATGGCACAGAAGCACCAATGCTGTGCAAGCCTCACTTGTATATAATCCATCTCCTCGCTGGACACAGGTTTTCTCCTGTACTTCTGAGGTAGAGTTTTCAGCAAGTCACTAGTGTCTGGGGTTCCTGACGCTCGCCGGAAGGGTGCAGGGCTATGAACTCCGGGGGGATTCTCACTTGCAGCATGTTGTGCCGTTGCGGACGGTGTGGAGAATGGGAAAATCATGGACTTTAAAGCTTCCTGAACTGAAAACAATGCTTTATGCATTAAAGAGAAAGGTCAAACAGTAACATAAATGTACACATTGAACACACACAACTTATCTTGCTAAACATCATGCTGGTACTGTGTTTTTAAAGAACAATTTACATTCATACATAATTATGTCACCAGTGGTCGAGGAAGACAAAAAGGAACACTACTCACTTTGCAAAGAATCTGAAGACATAACAAAAGTTGTTTAGGTCATACCTTTAATCAAGACCACCTGCTTTTATGCAAGCACCAAGGTGAGAAATAATTACTGCTGAGTAAGGGCCGGTTCACACAAACGTTTTCATGGTGGTAAAGCTGCAGCATTCATCATTTAACGGATACCCGAGACAAGCTGCTTAAAGGGACACTTAAAGGGAACCAGAGAGGATGACACATACATACCTGGGGCTTCCTCCGGCCCCATATGCACGGATCGCTCCCACGCCGCCCTCCTCCGCTGCCTGGATCCGCCGCCACCGGGTCCCGTCATTGCCGCGAGTTGGCGAGTCGGCCGCGGCCAATTCTCCGCATCACAGGGTGCTCTCTCCATACAGATTCGCATGCGGTTGCCTACTGCGCAGCCGCATGCGTACGTGTATGGAGGGAGCCCCTGTGATGCGGACAATTGGCCGCGTCCGCCGGAAGTGACGGGCCCGGTACCGGCGGATCCAGGAAGCTGAGGACGGCGGCGTGGGAGCGATTCAGGCTTATGGGGCTGGAAGAAGCCCCAGGTATGTATGAAGTCTTTTCCTTTTTTCACCCCCCCGTTCCTCTCTGGTTCCCTTTAAGTCAAACAAAAAAAATGAGTTTTACTCACCTGGGGCTTCCAATAGCCCCCTGCAGCTGTCCGGTGCCCTCGCCGTCTCCCTCCGATCCTCCTGGCCCCGCCGGCAGCCACTTCCTGTTTCGGTGACAGGAGCTGACAGGCTGGGGACACGAGTGATTCTTCTCGTTCCTGGCCACAATAGCGCCATCTATGCTGCTATAGCATATATCATATACCATATAGCAGCATAGAGGGTGCTAATGTGTCTGGGAACGCGAAGAATCACTCGCGTCCCCAGCCTGTCAGCTCCTGTCACCGAAACAGGAAGTGGCTGCCGGCAGGGCCAGGAGGATCAGAGGGAGACGGCGAGGGCACTGGACAGCTGCAGAGGGCTATTGGAAGCCCTAGGTGAGTAAAACTCATTTTTTTTGTTTGACTTAAGTGTCCCTTTAATAGAAATGCAGGCTCCAGCAGGTATTGGCAGCAGTCCTCATGCCCACCACTCCCACATTCCCCTTGTAAATGCTATCGTAAGTGAGCCAGGTCATGCACTACTGTGCAAGCGCTGGCCCGCTGGTGCAAGTCTTTGATCATGTTCCATGGTCAGGAGCGCTTTGCACATGTGCACTACGTAATGACTCATAGTGTGCATGCGCAGAGAGCTCCCAGCCAGGGCTTACGCAGTAGTGAGCGACACGGCTGTACCATGGCTCACTTACGGGGCATTTACTAGGGAATGGAGGGGGATGGAGGAGAACAGGGGGAGCAGTGGGTGTGAACACTGCTGCCCATACATGCCTGGAGCCTCCATTGCAAGGAGTTTGCCTTGCGTTTCCTATAAACATTGTACATTCCAGTGAATGGGCAGCCGCTAGCACAATCGGTTACCATCGTTCGCACAAATGCTGCGCTCAATCGTGTCCTTTCCCGTGGTTTCATTTTTGCCCTGGATGCTACATGTAGCCTCAAGATCGGCTTAACGCAGCGCTTCCGTGCCCAAAAAGTAACGCAAAAATCAAACAGCGGAAAGTGCTGTACGAAGATGTCAAATGAGTGAGCAGAAAAGCATTTGAGCGAGATGCCAGGCAGCTGATTCAGATACCCGTCTGAACCAGCCCTTAAAAAGCAAGGGTGGTCATACCAGTTATGGACTTTTTCTCTCCACATTTTATGAACTTTTTCTCTCCACATTTTATGAAGTTTCATAGTTGACAGAAATAATACATGGCTTTATTTTTTAAACAATGCTCCTCCACTGCATTATTTTTACCAAGTCCCATATACTTTGCCCTGTACAGCATGTATAGGAGTTCAGATACTGTTGTATCTTTGCATGTCTGTCATCCCTTAAATTTCTGCTGCAGAGGTTGCTGAAAACAAATATAGCTGCCCTTCCTGTTCGGCATGACAATAGTGAACTGGTTATTCTGAATGTACTCCTTCCTTAGTATGTGGTTGTGTTGGTCATTCCATGACAAACCCCAGCCAAGTAGCAGTCACCAGGGCCATCTTAATTTGCTCACTGGCGATTAGTGCTTGAGCACCAGCACCGTAACTCACTGAAGTTGGCAATCTGCAGCTCTATTATCTTGAATGGAGTATTGGATCACAGGCCACATGACATACAGGAAGTATTCCATGCATTAGAGCCTGCAGGAGGCGAAGTGGATAGACGGGCATCGCTGGACTTGTGCTGGAAACTATGTCCAGAACTGATGCAGCTTGGGGGACAGAGGAGGCACAGAGAGACACAGAGTGGGCACAAAGACACAAAGGGGGCAAGAGAGAGACCCAGAGGATGCAAAGGGGGCACAAAGAAAGACAGGAGGACAGAGGGGGTGCAAAGCTTGATTTGAAGGTAATCGCAAATCAAAATCGCAATTTAGGATAAAAATCGCTCAATTCAATTTTTTCCTAAAATCGTTAAGGCCTAATATGGAGGCTGCCATATTTATTTTTTAGGCAATACCAGTTCTGCTGACACAAGCATGCAGCTAATCCAGTCATGGTTCAGTCCAAAAATCATCCGACTCAAGGTGGGTACACACATCAGATAAAAGTCTTTTGAAAATGAAAGACCACAGACCAATGTTACCCCCTTCCATGTAGTATGAGAGCCATACTCTACACAGTCTATTCCATGGAGCTGAACTCCTCATCGGATAAAAATCTTTGCAAGATGCTGCACACAAAGATGCTGTACACATGCAACAGATCAGTTCCTGCAAAAGATCAGTTCCTGCAAAATGCATTGATAGTCTATGATATCTGCAGATTTCATACACACCTTGTTTAACAGACATTCATCTGCAGATCAGACAATTATCTGCCGATCTGAAGATCCATCCTGGTGGATCTGATCTGCAGATAATTGTCCGTTAAACAAGGTGTGTACGAGATCTGCAGATATAGACTATGAATGCATTTTGCAGGAACGGATCTTTTGCAGATACTGATCTGTTGCATGTGTACAGCATCTGTGTGTGCAGCATCTTGCAAAGATTTTTATCTGATGGGGAGTTCAGCTCCATAGAATAGACTGTGTAGGTAAAGCTCTCATACTACATGGAAGGGGGTAAAATTGGTCTGTAATCTTTCATTTTCCAAAGACTTATCTGACGTGTGTACCCACCTTCAGTTTATGAAACCTCCGACTCCACAGCCCTGTCAGAAACATCTGATCTGCATGCTTGTTCAGGGTCTATAGCCATAGAGGCAGTGAGTAAGCAGGACAACAAGGCAATGTGCATAGTTTAATAGGAAATAAAGATGTCTCATCTCATGTTCCCGTTAAGCGCACAGGTGCAGATTTTCACTGCCAAGGCACAGGACAGAGATTCAGGACTGGCTGTGAGAAGCAAGCCACTGGTGATGACAGCCTCAAGAACACATGAGTGGTGTACAATGGCAGCATGGTAAGAATAGAGTAGTGACCACAGCAGTGGGAGAGCACAGGGAGTGCATGGACAGCTTGTCTTCAATACGTGTTTTACAGTACAGAACTGCTTTAATGTAATTAAAAGCGGAACTCCAGTGAAAATAACATAATGAACAAATGTGCTTCATTTAGTCAGTGTTTGCCCATTGTAAAATCTTTCCTCTCCCCGATTTACATTCTGACATTAATCACATGGTGACATTTTTACTGCTGGAAGGTGATGTCACTGGAAGGAGATGCTGCTTGCTTTTTTGTCAGTTGGAAACAGCTGTTATTTCCCACAGAGTGATGTCAGCACCATGGTCCTGACATCAGACTGTGGGAGGGGTTTCAACACAATATCAGCCATACAGACCCCCCTGATGATGTATTACAGAAAAGGTAAAGATTTCTCCTGGGAAAGGGGGTATCAGCTACTGATTGGGATGAAGTACAATCCTGGGTTACGGTTTCTCTGCATTTCAAAGGTTCAGCACCACACTATGCAGCATGACCATATGCAGAGCTATACAACACACTCTTCTCATGTATTGAAGTTCTGTACACTGACCATTAGGTTTCGGGCTGCTCTTCCTGTCCGGGAACCTTATAGCTGGAACATGGGGCTTTACTACCTAAGGAGGAAAAAAATGTAATGTATTTAGAAGCAAAGCCAAATATTGTTCCAAAAAGTACTTATCAAAACCTGTACAGCTAAATATTAAAGGACAGTCTTGTTCCCTTATTTCAGGTATGACATTCTGAGCAGCCATGTGTTACCATCACAGACGTGCCCTCCAGGAACACATTTTCCTGATCAGAACAGTCTGAATAAATTCCCCATTATTTAGCATTTATATAGCTTCCAACAATGCAATCCCTACCACAGTTATATGTTCATCGTATTCTAAGGGGGAAGCCAACTAAACATATCTGTATCTTTCTGTTTATCTTTCTGGGTTTGGGGGGGGGGGGGGGGTGGCAACCAGCGTACCCAGAGGAAACCCACACACACAAAGGGAGAAAATACAAAATTCTTGCAGACAGTGCCCCGGTTGGGATTCAGACCAGGAGTGCTACCGTATCCACTATGCTACCCAAATGAACGGGAAGTAACTGATCCATTGCCAGATCAGGCTGCTATTGACATGTCCATATGAAGAAGCTAGCACATCAAAGAAGCTCAGCTGTAGCCGCTTGCTGGATGAAAATCACATCTGTGAGTGCAAAGAGGAGCAGAAACTCCCCACTCAACCTTGTAGGTTTACCCTGAAGTGGCAGACAGATTGTTGCCTAGAGCAACATGTGCCTTGATAAAGGGGCCCTGCGTAGCTCCGAAACGTTGGCTTATTTGCAACGTAACAATAAAAATAATTCCTGGATGTGCTAGCTTTTTTTTATGCATATATTCAACAAGGGGCGTCATCCCCTTTTTCCAGCTTCAGCACTCACTGTATGAACTTAAAGAGAATCTGTATTGTTAAAATCGCACAAAAGTAAACATACCAGTGCGTTAGGGGACATCTCCTATTACCCTCTGTCACAATTTTGCCGCTCCTCGCCGCATTAAAAGTGGTTAAAAACAGTTTTAAAAAGTTTGTTTATAAACAAACAAAATGGCCACCAAAACAGGAAGAAGGTTGATGTACAGTATGTCCACACATAGAAAATACAACCATACACAAGCAGGCTGTATACAGCCTTCCTTTTGAATCTCAAGAGATCATTTGTGTGTTTCTTTCTCCCTGCAGTTCTCATGCACTGAAGTTTCAGGCTGCTCTTTTTTCTCCTGCAAACAGCTTTGCCCTTGTCTGTAATTCTTCAGTATGTGAAAGCCCAGCCAGCTCAGAGGACGATTTATCCAGCTTGTAAAAGATCAGAGAGAAGAGAGAAGCTGCTCTAATCTAAATAATACACAGGCAGTGTGCATAGAGCGGCCTGGAAGGGGGAGTTCATATCAGAACCACAACACTGAAGAACTTGGCAGCCTTCCAGACACAGGCTGACAAGGGAAAGATACATTGATTTATTACAGAGACTGTGATAGTAGAATTTGCTGCAGTAAGCCAGAACACATTAGAATAGCTTTTGGAATTTGTAGGATGATAAAAAACAGGATGCAATTTTTGTTACGGAGTCTCTTTAAAGGACAACTGAAGTGAGAAGTAAATGGAGGCTGCCATATTTATTTACTTTCAAACAATACCAGTTGCCTGACAGTGCTCCTGGTCTATTTGGCTGTAGTAGTGACTGAATCACACATGAAACAAGAAAGCAGATAATCTTGCCAGATCTGACAAAGTCTGAAACAGCTGATCTGCTGCATGCTTGTTCAGGGTCTAGGGCTGAAAATATTAGAGGCAGAGGATCAGCAGGATAGCCAGGCAACTGGTATTGCTTAAAATGAAATAAATATGGCAGCCTCCACATACCTCTTGCTACAGTTGTACTTTAAGTGGAATCCTTTAGTGTGTACAAGACAAAAACTTTGTAAACCGTTATTGACATGTGTGAGGTCCATTTTAGTTGGCGTGAAATTGAGGTAGAATGATCATTAACCTCCCTGGCGGTATGCCCGACACAGTGTCGGGTTAGCCGCCGCAGGGGATCGCATGGCCCCGGGAGGATTTTTGCCCATAAAATGTTAATTATACCTTTCAGCTAGCACTTCGCTAGCTAAGTATGCCCCCGAAATGGCTCTGGTCTCCTCTGATCGCCGCTGATCACCTCCGCAATACATACCCCCCCATGGATCCCGCAACGCCGCAGCCTCCCAATCAGCTCCCGGCTTCGCTATGGGGAGGATCGGGACTGCGCATGATGTCATGTCCGATCGTCGCCATAGCGACAGTGAAGCTGCTTGGAGAAGCTGCGGCTCTCGCGGGATCATGGACGGGTAAATATTACCGGCAGTGATCGGGGACATCAGAGGGGACCGGAGCCACTTGGGGGGCATACTTAGCTAGTGCAGTGCTAGCTGAAAGGTATAATTAACATTTTATGGGCAAAAATCCTCCCGCGGACGCAGTCATGGAAACTGCGTAACGCCAGGGAGGTTGAAGAACTAAACGACTAGTGCCTCACAGATCAATGTACAGCAGAGTCCCGTTATCAGGCAACCGGAAGTCTCAACTAACTGGCATACCTGAGGGATAATGGGAACCTTTTTTGGGGGTCTCTCTGTGGGTGCTGGCAGGCAGGAAACTACTTACCGAGGCTGCAGCGATGTATATCTCCCCGCAGGCTCCTAGTGGCTTCCAGCATCAGTGTACGCTGGCCGGAGTGTCACATGACCCGATGCGAGTCAGCTGACACTCCGGCTTCCGTGCACTGCGGCAGCTGGAAAGCCGCTCCAAGCCCGCGGGAAGATAGAGGGCGACAGCCAGACATTGCTGGAGCCTCGGTAAGTATTTGAGGGGGGAGGGGAGAGGTTTGTGCCATTTCCGCTGGTTGCTCAAGCAAGTGGCTGTATAGAAATGTAATTACCCTTTAACTTGTGAGAGAGCATGTATGCATAAAATAATGGACACTTTCCATGCATTGTAAATACAAATTATCTGGTGCTAGTCTACTTTAGAGGACCCAGCAGGAAACCTCATAGGGAAAATCAGCCAACGTGATTGGGTGAACGGCACCTTCTCCAACTGCTAGGTTTCCACATGGTTGCAGTAAACTACACCAACACTATGGCTATAATTCATAAAGGAGCTGTTGGTAGTGCGGGAAAACACCGTTCTTCTCCGCAACCGGTACTTAAGACTTCTGGGTGGTCATTCATAAAGAAGTTGCCTGTTGCGATACAAGTGCGGAGGTTTTCTGGAGGAAGCTGGCGGTAGCGTGGCGGAAGACATGCGGAAACATAAAAGCTGCCCGATTCCCTCTGTGCGCTCCTCTGTCTGATGCTGCTTGGGAGGTCCGTCCCATTCATTTACACGTAATCCGCCCGCCTATCGCTACTGTCGAGCAAGCGGTATTTTCCTTCCGCATACCGCTTGCTCTAATCTTTATGAATGGACGTGTTTGTTACTTTTTCTAGATTAATCTAGAAAAACTCCGCACAAGGCGGAAATGTATCGCTCTGCATGGGAATGTCAGCTTTTTATGCGGAAAGAGGCTTTATGAATGCAGCAGTTGCCGAGTGGTCGGTAAAGTCAGCGGTATTAAGCATTTCCGCATGCGGAAATGCTTTATGAATGATAGCCATTGTGGCCGATCAAAATGCTTTGTGCTGTAGAGGGACTGCATGTTGTCACCGGGCTGGAAGGCAGGTGAACCATGATGTGACAGGGGGAGTGCAGGTTGTCACCGTGCTGGAAGGCAGGTGAACCATGGTGTGACACGGGAGTGCAGAATGCCACTGGGCTGGAAGGCAGGTGAACCATGGTGTGACACGGGAGTGCAGGTTGTCACTAGGCTGAAAGGCAGGTGAACCATGGTGTGACACGGGAGTGCAGGTTGTCACTAGGCTGGAAGGCAGGTGAACCATGGTGTGACACGGGAGTGCAGGTTGTCACTAGGCTGGAAGGCAGGTGAACCATGATGCGACAGGGGGAGTGCAGGTTGTCACCGGGCTGGAAGGCAGGTAACCCAGTGTGTGACAGGGGAGTGCAGGTTGTCACCGGGCTGGAAGGCAGGTAACCCAGTGTGTGACACGGGAGCGCAGGTTGTCACTGGGCTGGAAGGCAGGTAACCCAGTGTGTGACAGGGGAGTGCAGGTTGTCACTGGGCTGGAAGGCAGGTAACCCATGGTGTGACAGAGGAGTGCAGGTTGTCACTGGGCTGGAAGGCATGTGAACCATGGTGTGACAGAGGAGTGCAAGTTGTCACTGGGCTGGAAGGCAGGTGAACCATGGTGTGACAGGGGAGTGCAGGTTGTCACTGGGCTGGAAGGCATGTGAACCATGGTGTGACAGAGGAGTGCAGGTTGTCACTGGGCTGGAAGGCATGTGAACCATGGTGTGACAGAGGAGTGCGAGTTGTCACTGGGCTGGAAGGCAGGTGAACCATGGTGTGACAGGGGAGTGCAGGTTGCCACTGGGCTGGAAGGCAGGTGACCCAGTGTGTGACAGGGGAGTGCAGGTTGTCACTGGGCTTGAAGGCAGGTGAACCATGGTGTGACAGGGGAGAGCAGGTTGTCACTGGGCTGGAAGGCAGGTGACCCAGTGTGTGACAGGGGAGTGCAGGTTGTCACTGGGCTGGAAGGCATGTGAACCATGGTGTGACAGAGGAGTGCGAGTTGTCACTGGGCTGGAAGGCAGGCGACCCATGGTGTGACAGGGGAGTGCAGGTTGTCACTGGGCTGGAAGGCAGGTGACCCAGTGTGTGACAAGGGAGTGCAGGTTGTCACTGGGCTTGAAGGCAGGTGAACCATGGTGTGACAGGGGAGTGCAGGTTGTCACTGGGCTGGAAGGCAGGTGACCCATGGTGTGACAGGGGATTGCAGGTTGTCACTGGGCTGGAAGGCAGGTGAACCATGGTGCCACAGAGGAGTGCAGGTTGTCACAGGACTGGAAGGCAGGTGACCCATGGTGTGACAGGGGAGTGCAGGTTGTCACTGGGCTGGAATGCAGGTGAACCATGGTGCCACAGAGGTGTACAGGTTGTCCCTGGGATGAATGGAAATGTGACCCTTGGTGTGAGGGGATTACCTGTCCTTCTAGCTCAGGGACTGTATGGATTTTTTCACTCACACCATGGATCACCTACAATCAGGTACAGCCTGCATTAACCCCTCACACCAAGGGTCTCATTTCCCCTCATACCAGGGACAAAGATGCAGACAGTGCCTGTACTGGAAGGCAGGTGATCCAGGATGTGACTGGGGAGCCTGTTAGCCCTTACCTGTTGGGGAGAATAGGCATCAGGAACTTATTATGGAGGGGGTTAGGGATACAAATCAGGACTACTGGAAAGGTTAGGGTTAAGTGTCTGCAATTACATAACATCAATGGAGAGATCAGGAACCATTCACAGAATAGTATATAATAAATATTGCTGTCAGCACTACAGGTTGCCAGAGAGTAACTTGATAGCTGTGCTGGAGTCCCCTCTGCTCTCCCCTGTAGGTCACAGGCTGCCATTGCCCCCGCCGCTCATAGACCAGCACAGAGAGGCAGCCCCGGTGTCACCTCTCTGTTATCACACTGCGGCCGCCTAACAAAGACACCGGGGTGATGACTTTCAAACATCTGCCTCTTCTTACCTGAACGACCCTGCTGGCCGCCGCCATCTTACTGCCCATGGCGACCCCCATAGTTACTTCCGCATCCGGGTAACGAAGGTGAGTAGTCATGTGACCGGTCTAGAGCAGAGACTGCTGGTCGGTCACATGATTCATTACAGCAGCAGCGCGTATAGTAATCTCTCTACCACTGGTGCCTGGGCTATGCTACACGACTACAGTATATACAGTAGTAGTAGTATACAGTGGCGTAGCTAAGGAGCTGTGGGCCTCCATGCAAGTTTTACAATGCCCCCAATTGATACTGCGCACCAAAACCTGCCAATGGCAACTGCAGTCTCAGAGGTGCAAGAAGGGGATTGGGAACAGTTTTTAATGCTTACCACTATTCAAAGCATCTATAGAAGTGATTATTATGAGCACAGGACCAATAGACAGCTAATACTGCATTTGAGGGAAGGCCCTTCCGGGCCCCTCTGGCCCAAGGGACCCAATGCAGTCACAACTTCTGCAACCCCTATTACTACGCCCCTGGTAGTATAATTTATTTAGCCATCCATTTATTTGCTGTTTAAAACAGAGAACTTCAGGTTCGTAGATTAAAAATGATGCCACATAATAATTAGGGGTGAGATGCAAATACCCCAAATGATATATTTTTATGCAAATATATTCAGTTTGGAAATGGACCAATCAATGTAAACCCAGGCTTAAATTGATTGGTCCATTTTGAAACTGCATACATTGTCATAAAAATTTGCAGAAACTCAGAAGAATTTGCATCTCATTGATCATCCCTAATAATAATGAGCCAAACTCCACTTAAAAAAAAACCCTGTATTGAAAATAGAAAAGATGCTTCAGTAGAGAAAAGCTTCTGGATAGTTCAGGGGCCTCATGAGTCCATCATTGCTGTGCAGGTTCCCTCTGAACACATCCAATGCGCTTGTCATAACGGGATGGTGAATGAGAAGCAAATCATTTTAAGTTTATGCAAATGTATGCAGCTTGGAAATAGACCAATCAAATGTTTAACCAAAACCTAAAACACCTATCGTCAATATGGAATCACCCACAGTTGAACTGCATTTGGCTATAGTAGCCGGTCGCTTATTACCAAAACTCTGCTGCTACATGTTGGCCTAAGTTCAGCCTAAGAGGTCTCTTTTCCACAAACTGTTTCTAGGCAGTGAAATGCCTCTCAAACGCTCACAACTGCTCACTTCTGCCTGGTAACTGCTTGTTGCTGCCTGGTAACTGCTCACTGCTGCCTGGCAACTGCTTGCTGAGCACACAGCTCAACCGTTCGTGGAAAAGAGGCCTTAGTTTGGCTATGCTATAGGCAGCTCCAGCACCCAAATTACACACTTGACACCACCATAGCCACAAATTGCACTGTCGCACCCAAATTATCAGGCATGCCTCGTGCCCATTTTACCTGCTTTGCAGTTTCCTGCCGATCTTGTGCAGATTATGCCGGTCTAGAGCAGAGACTGGTCGGTCACATGATTCATTACAGCAGCAGCGCGTATAGTAATCTCTCTACCACTGTTGCCTGGGCTATGCTACACGACTACAGTATATACAGTAGTAGTAGTAGTAGTATACAGTGGCGTAGCTAAGGAGCTGTGGGCCTCCATGCAAGTTTTACAATGCCCCCAATTGATACTGTGCACCAAAACCTGCCAATGGCAACTGCAGTCTCAGAGGTGCAAGAAGGGGATTGGGAATAGAGTTGGGCCGAACGGTTCGCCTGCGAACGGTTCCATGCGAACTTCAGTGGTTCGCGTTCGCGTCCCGCAGGCGAACCTTTGCGGAAGTTCGGTTCGCCCCATAATGCACATGGAGGGTCAACTTTGACCCTCTACATCACAGTCAGCAGGCCCAGTGTAGCCAATTAGGCTACACTAGCCCCTGGAGCCCCACCCCCCCTTATATAAGGCAGGCAGCGGCGGCCATTACGGCCACTCGTGTGCCTGCATTAGTCAGAGTAGGGCGAGCTGCTGCAGACTGTCTCTCAGGGAAAGATTAGTTAGGCTTAGCTTGTTCCTGTCTGGCTGCATACCTGTTCTGTGAACCCACCACTGCATACCTGTGCTGTGAACCCACCACTGCATACCTGTGCTGTGAACCCACCACTGCATACCTGTTCTGTTCAGTGGACCCGCCACTGTATACCTGTTCATTGAACCCACCACTGCATACCTGTGCTGTGAACCCACCACTGCATACCTGTGCTGTGAACCCACCACTGCATACCTGTGCTGTGAACCCACCACTGCATACCTGTGCTGTGAACCCACCACTGCATACCTGTTCTGTTCAGTGGACCCGCCACTGCATACCTGTTCTGTTTAGTGAACCGCCACTGTATACCTGTTCTGTTTAGTGAACCCGCCACTGCATACCTGTTCTGTTCAGTGGACCCACCGCATCAGTGCACATACCTGTGCAGTTAAGTGAACCCGCCACTGCATACCTGTTCTGTTCAGTGGACCCGCCACTGCATACCTGTTCTGTTTAGTGAACCCGCCACTGCATACCTGTTCTGTTCAGTGAACCCACCGCATCAGTGCGCATACCTGTGCAGTTAAGTGAACCCGCCACTGCATACCTGTTCTGTTCAGTGGACCCGCCACTGCATACCTGTTCTGTTTAGTGAACCGCCACTGTATACCTGTTCTGTTTAGTGAACCCGCCACTGCATACCTGTTCTGTTCAGTGAACCCACCGCATCAGTGCGCATACCTGTGCAGTTAAGTGAACCCGCCACTGCATACCTGTTCTGTTCAGTGGACCCGCCACTGTATACCTGTTCATTGAACCCACCACTGCATACCTGTGCTGTGAACCCACCACTGCATACCTGTGCTGTGAACCCACCACTGCATACCTGTGCTGTGAACCCACCACTGCATACCTGTTCTGTTCAGTGGACCCGCCACTGCATACCTGTTCTGTTTAGTGAACCGCCACTGTATACCTGTGCAGTTAAGTGAACCCGCCACTGCATACCTGTTCTGTTCAGTGGACCCACCGCATCAGTGCGCATACCTGTGCAGTTAAGTGAACCCGCCACTGCATACCTGTTCTGTTCAGTGGACCCGCCACTGTATACCTGTTCATTGAACCCACCACTGCATACCTGTGCTGTGAACCCACCACTGCATACCTGTGCTGTGAACCCACCACTGCATACCTGTGCTGTGAACCCACCACTGCATACCTGTTCTGTTCAGTGGACCCGCCACTGCATACCTGTTCTGTTTAGTGAACCGCCACTGTATACCTGTGCAGTTAAGTGAACCCGCCACTGCATACCTGTTCTGTTCAGTGGACCCACCGCATCAGTGCGCATACCTGTGCAGTTAAGTGAACCCGCCACTGCATACTTGTTCTGTTCAGTGGACCCACCACTGCATACCTGTTCTGTTCAGTGGACCCGCCACTGCATACCTGTTCTGTTTAGTGAACCGCCACTGTATACCTGTTCTGTTTAGTGAACCCGCCACTGCATACCTGTTCTGTTCAGTGGACCCACCGCATCAGTGCGCATACCTGGGCAGTTAAGTGAACCCGCCACTGCATACCTGTTCTGTTCAGTGGACCCGCCACTGCATACCTGTTCTGTTCAGTGAACCCACCGCATCAGTGCGCATACCTGTGCAGTTAAGTGAACCCGCCACTGTATACCTGTTCTGTTCAGTGGACCCGCCACTGCATACCTGTTCTGTTCAGTGGACCCGCCACTGCATACCTGTTCTGTTTAGTGAACCCGCCACTGCATACCTTTTCTGTTCAGTGGACCCGCCACTGCATACCTGTTCTGTTTAGTGAACCCACCACTGCATACCTGTTCTGTTCAGTGGACCCGCCACTGTATACCTGTTCATTGAACCCACCACTGCATACCTGTGCTGTGAACCCACCACTGCATACCTGTGCTGTGAACCCACCACTGCATACCTGTTCTGTTCAGTGGACCCGCCACTGCATACCTGTTCTGTTTAGTGAACCACCACTGTATACCTGTTCTGTTTAGTGAACCCGCCACTGCATACCTGTTCTGTTCAGTGGACCCGCCACTGCATACCTGTTCTGTGAACCCGCCACTGTATACCTGTTCTGTTCAGTGAACCCACCGCATCAGTGCGCATACCTGTGCAGTTAAGTGAACCCACCTACCTACGTGAGTGCACGCAGTGTGATATACCACTCCGTGCATACCCGATATGGACAAAACAGGTAGAGGAAGAGGTAGTGGCAGAGCCAGAGGAAGGCCACCCGGCAGGTCTGCGCGAGGTCGTGTAAATGTAATTTCGTGTGGACCTGGCCCACAGTACAGTGCTCGGAAGAAGGCACGTCCCATCACCTCCCAAGATTGTCAGGACGTGGTTGAGTATTTAGCGACACAGAACACCTCATCTTGCTCAGCCACCAGTGCTACTACTAGCACCACTTCCGCTGCATTTGCCACTTCGCAAGAATTATTTAGTGGTGAAATCACTGATGCACAGCCATTGTTGTTACAGCCAGATGAATTTTCACCAGCTCATATGTCTGAGTTACGCGGCAACATTATGGATGTAACGTGTAAGGAGGATGAAGGACCTACTGATGTTGGTGCATGTTTGGATTTGTCTGAGGCAAGCGAAGCTGGGCAGGATGATTACGATGATGACGATGATAGGGATCCTCTGTATGTACCCAATAGAGGAGATGAAGAGGGGGACAGTTCAGAGGGGGAGTCAGAGAGTAGGAGGAGGAGAGAAGTTGCTGAAAGAAGCTGGGGCAGCTCTTCGTCAGAAACAGCTGGTGGCAGTGTCCGGCACCATGTATTGCCACCTATGTACAGCCAGCCAACTTGCCCTTCAGCATCAGCTGCTGAGGTCCCCATAGTGCCCACATCCCAGGGTGGCTCAGTGGTGTGGAAATTTTTTAATGTGTGTGCCTCAGATCGGACCAAAGCCATCTGTTCGCTCTGCCAACAAAAATTGAGCCGTGGAAAGGCCAACACTCACGTAGGGACAAGTGCCTTACGAAGGCACCTGGAGAAAAGGCACAAACAGCAATGGGATGGCCACCTGAGCAAAAGCAGCAGCAGCACACAAAAGCAAAGCCACCCTCCTTCTCCTCTTCCTCCTCCATCAGGTGCATTATCTGCTTCTGCCGCTTTCTCCCTTCCACCTTCACAGGCACCCTCCTCCACTCCGCCTCTGCCCTTGAGCGGTTCCTGCTCCTCTGCCCACAGCAGCAGTCAGGTGTCCGTGAAGGAAATGTTTGAGCGGAAGAAGCCAATTTCGGCCAGTCACCCCCTTGCCCGGCGTCTGACAGCTGGCGTGGCGGAACTGTTAGCTCGGCAGCTGTTACCATACCGGCTGGTGGACTCTGAGGCCTTCCGTAAATTTGTGGCCATCGGAACACCGCAGTGGAAGATGCCAGGCCGCACTTATTTTTCGAGAAAGGCCATACCCCAACTGCACCGTGAAGTTGAGAGGCAAGTGGTGTCATCTCTTGCGAAGAGCGTTGGGTCAAGGGTACACCTGACCACGGATGCCTGGTCTGCCAAGCACGGGCAGGGCCGCTACATTACCTACACAGCCCATTGGGTGAACCTGGTGGTGAACGATGGCAAGCAGGGCGCAGCGGACCAAATTGTGACACCTCCACGGCTTGCAGGCAGGCCTCCTGCCACCTCCTCTCCTCCTGCTACATGCTCTTCGCTGTCCTCCTCCTCCTTGGCTGAGTGGCAGTTCTCCTCTCCAGCTACACAGCCCCAGCTCCGCAGGGCCTATGCTGCATGCCAGGTACGACGGTGTCACGCCATCTTAGACATGGCTTGTCTCAAAGCGGAGAGTCACACTGGAGCAGCTCTCCTGGCTGCTCTTAAGAAACAGGTGGATGAGTGGCTGACCCCGCACCACCTGGAGATAGGCAACGTGGTGTGCGACAACGGCAGCAATCTGCTTGCCGCTTTGCATATGGGGAAGCTGACACACATACCCTGCATGGCACATGTCATGAATCTAGTGGTTCAAAGATTTGTGGCAAAGTACCCTGGCTTAGCGAATGTCCTGAAGCAGGCCAGGAAGTTCTGTGGGCATTTGTGGCGGTCTTACACAGCCATGGCACGCTTTGCGGAAATTCAGCGCAAAAACAACATGCCGGTGAGACGCCTCATTTGCGATAGCCCGACTCGCTGGAACTCGACCCTGCTCATGTTCTCCCGCCTGCTAGAACAGAAGAAAGCCGTGACCCACTACCTCTACAACTACAGTAGAATGAAACAGTCTGGGAAGATGGGGATGTTCTGGCCTGACAACTGGACACTGATGGAGAATGCATGCAGGCTCATGCGGCCGTTTGAGGAGGTGACCAACCTGGTGAGCCGCAGTGAGGGCACCATCAGCGACTTAATTCCCTACGCTTACTTCTTGGAGCGTGCTGTGCGTAGAGTGGCGGATAAAGCTGTGAATGAGCGTGACCAGGAACCGTTACGGCAGGAACAGGCATGGGACCAATTTTCATCAGACCCAGCTGTTTCCTCAACACCTGCGGCAGCACAGAGGGGGGAGGAGGAGGAAGAAGAGAAGTCGTGTGCAGAAGACGAATCAGACTCAGAGGATGATGAGCAAGGTGTTTCTTTGGGGGAGGAGGAGGAGGAGGAGGAGGGGACAGCGGCAGGAGAACAACCTCAGCAGGCATCGCAAGGGGCTTGTGCTGCTCAACCTTCCCGTGGTATTGTTCGCGGCTGGGGGGAGGAGGTTGACTTACCTGACGTCACTGAGGAAGAGCAAGAGGAGATGGAGGGTACTGGATCCGACTTTGTGCAGATGTCGTCTTTTATGCTGTCCTGCCTGTTGAGGGACCCCCGTATAAAAAACCTCAAGGGGAATGAGCTGTACTGGGTGGCCACACTACTAGACCCTCGGTACAGGCACAAAGTGGCGGACCTGTTACAAACTCACCGGAAGGTGGAAAGGATGCAGCACATGCAGAACCAGCTGTCAACTATGCTTTACAATGCCTTTAAGGGTGATGTGACGGCACAACGCCAGCAAGGTACCACTGCCACTAATCCTCCTCCCGTGTCCACGCAGTCAAAGACAGGACGCTCCAGCGATCTCATGGTGATGTCGGACATGCGGACGTTCTTTAGTCCAACGCCTCGCCGTAGCCCTTCCGGATCCACCCTCCACCAACGCCTGGAACGGCAGGTAGCCGACTACCTGGCCTTAAGTGTGGATGTAGACACTGCTGTGAACAGCGATGAGGAACCCTTGAACTACTGGGTGCGCAGGCTTGACCTGTGGCCAGAGCTGTCCCAATTTGCCATCCAACTTCTCTCCTGCCCTGCCGCAAGCGTCCTCTCAGAAAGGACCTTCAGCGCAGCTGGAGGCATTGTCACAGAGAAGAGAAGTCGCCTAAGTCACAAAAGTGTTAAGTACCTCACCTTTATCAAAATGAATGAGGCATGGATCCCGGAGGGCTGCTGCCCGCCCCAAGACTATGTCAGTCCCCGCACATACAGCATCTCTGCCTGCACGCCGTGTGACTGGCTGCCTGGCCTGCCCCAAGAAGACTAAGTCGCTCCCAGTCCCTCCACACAGCATGTCTGCCTGCAGGCCGCTTGACTACCTTCTCCGCCACCACCAACAGGGTCCGGGACTCCAGGCGGATTGCTGAATTTTTTAGGCCGCTGCTAGCAGCGGCCGCTGTAATAATTTTTCGGGTGCGTGTACATGACTGCCTAATTTTTCTGGCTGCACTGCGGGCAGCTGCAACAACAAAAGAAAAGGCATGTACATGCGCCCATTCCCCTTCGTGATCATTACCTTGCCGTGGTGAAGGGGCTTGCGTATCACAATGGAGCAATGACCGGCGCCTAGATGAGTGTCTCGGGGGGCACACCCACGATAAGGTCGTTGCCTCATTGTGGTCAGACCAAATTTGATCAGCTGGACAGTCACTGTTCTGTCATTCAGCTACATCAGCCAGGTGACCATATGGGCTGTAAAGCCACCAAAACCTGCACTCTCGCCATGGTGCGCACCAGTAAAGCACGGCCGTCACTACACAAACAGCTGTTTGCGGTGCGTTACACGATGAGTTTGGTGTGTCAGTGTGAAGCAGTACCTTAATTACACTACCTGATTGATGTATACACATGCAAGAGGTTTGAAAGCACTTTAGGCCTGTCATTTAGCATTCAATGTGATTTCTGCCCTTAAAACGCTGCTTTGCGTCAAATCCAGATTTTTCCCGGGGACTTTTGGCATGTATCCCACTCCGCCATGCCCCACTCCAGGTGTTAGACCCCTTGAAACATCTTTTCCATCACTTTTGTGGGCAGCATAATTATTTTTTTTTTTCAAAGTTCGCATCCCCATTGAAGTCTATTGCGGTTCGCAAACTTTAACGCAAACCGAACCTTTCGCGAAAGTTCGCGAACCGAAAATCGGAGGTTCGGCCCAACTCTAATTGGGAACAGTTTTTAATGCTTACCAAATTTATCAAACATCCTCATAGTTTGTAATAATGGTTTCTACACTTAACCTCCTTGGCGGTATGGACGAGCTCAGCTCGTCCATAACCATCGCAGGGCACCGCTCAGGCCCTGGTGGGCCGATTTTCGTAATTAAAAAAAAAAACACGCAGCCAGGGCCGGAGCTACCATAGGAAAAAAATAGGCAACTGCCCCAGAGCCTGTAGGGGTCCCCAAGTTGTCCCTCCCCATGTTAACTGTTGCTCCCCAGGGTCTCTGCAGAGTCTGTTAAGTTGGGAGGTGATTGGGGGAGGGTCAGCAGCCAGCTCAGGTGCCCAGGAGGGAAGTTTGGCTGCAACAAAGGGCCTCTAATGATGCATTTTGGTCGGGGGGTGTCTGTTGGGGGGGGGGGCCCGGGCTAATTTTGCCCTAGGGCCCAACTGTTACTTGAACCGGCTGTTCAGAACGGGATTTCCGGATGGGCTTGATCGCTGGCGGCGATCGGAGGGGTGGGTGGGATGCCGCAGGGAGGGGGAAACATGTAGCTAGCCTAGCGCTTTAAAAAAAAATGCAAAAAATACTGCTGCGCCGCCACCCTGGCGCAATCAATAGAACGCCAGGGTGAGGACAACTGTAGTGAGAAAAATATAGAGGCTGCTATATTTATTTCCTTTTAAACAATACCAGTTGCTTGGCAGCCCAGCTGGTCTGTTTGGCTGCAGCAGTGTTTAAAGAGACTCTGTAACAAATTTTTCAGCCTTAGTTCTTCTAACCTATAAGTTCCTATGCCTGTTCTAATGTGCTCTGGCTTACTGCTGCCTTTCCTAATTGCACTGTCTCTGTAATAAATCTTATCTCTTTACCTCTGTCGTGTCTGTCGGGCTAATGCTGCGTACACACTGGCGACTATGGTTGTTTGAAACAGCTAATTAACGATCGTTCCACCGACAATCGGGGGAAAAAAACTCTACCCAACGATCATTAACACGAACGACAAAAGAACAACATCGGGAAGATGGAAATATCCAACCTGTCGGATCGTATCTACCGACAATCGTTACAAAACTATAGTGAGTACAGACATCGGCCGAGAAAGATCGTTACAAGGGCCAATGCGCCTGCGTTGAATTCTGCCCAGCTTCCGTACTTCGTTTGTAGCGCGGCCGTAAAGATTGTTACATTGCTCATTTCAATTAAACTTTGTTCTCAAGTTAACAATCATATATTTGTATCTATTGTAACTCCATGTTAGTGGTTTTTATTTTATTTTATATAAATATGTACGCAACATTTCCTTCTGATCGTTCTTTTCTGCGAGAACGATCGTTAAAATGTGTATGATGATCGCTGCATCCCATCGTTTGTCTTTCAATTATCGTTCCTAGCGAACGATCGTTATCGCAAGTGTGTACATAGCATAAGGCTGGAATGTGTGGAATGTGCAGGGCTGCTTGTGATTGGTAGAAGCTATACACACCCCCTCCAGGCTCTGTATGACTCACACACTCTGTTTATGTGAGCCTATCACAAGCTGGTTAGTTTGTTTGTAAACACTGCCTAAAACTGTTAATTACAAGCCAGGATTGCAGCAGAGAGTGGCAGAAACAGCACAGAGGGGCACAGGAGAAAATAAGGAATAGAATGGTATGCTTTTTAGTGTAAGAATATTAGAGTACAGATTCTCTTTAAATCATGCCAGTAACAAGCATGCAGCTAATCTTGTCAGATCTGACAATGTCAGAAACACCTGATTTGCTGCGTGCTTGTTCAGGGTCTATGGCTAAATGTATCAGAGGCAGTGAATCAGCAGGATATCCAGACAACTGGTATTGCTTAACCACTTTGTGACCACCTAGCACCAATTGGTGGCCGCAGAGTAGCTTCACCAGGTCCACCTAACGTTGACTGGCGTCAAGTCCTGGGGGTGGAGATTAGCAGGGAACGCTCGTGTGTGCAATCCATCCCTGCCAAGATGCGGAGTTCCCTGATCAGCCTGCCAGCCTGCCAGCCCGCAATGGCAGCTTGCAGGTTGTTAGTGGAAAAAAAAAGGCTGATATTTACATGTATAGCGCTGCTATCTACTGCAGCGCTGTACAGGGGATAGCTTTGTAACTTATCTGTCCCCTCGAGTGGCAGGGAAACAGATCCCTCTCATAGGCTGATGCCTATGAAAGGCGATCATGCTGATTGGCTCTCGGGAGGAGGGAGAAAAAAACATTTGAAAAAAATAAAATAAAAAAAAAATACAAATCGCAGCAGCAATCAGATGCCACCAACAGAAAGCTCGGTTGTAAAAAAAAAAAAAAAAAGGAGGCAAGATTCATTTGTGTGCTAAGTTGTATGGCCATGCAGTGAACTGTTAAAGCTGTGCAGTGCTGAATTTTAAAAAATGGCCTGGTCACTAGGGGGGGGGGGGGGGGGGGGGGTGTAAACCTGTGGTCCTTAAAGGGTTAAACAATACCAAATTAAATAAAAACATGGAAACCAGGGGGAGCAGGCCTGTAATGTCACCTGTTCCAATGCCTACCGCTCCTCCCGTTCTCTCTGCCCCCCGCATTGTACCTGAGAGTACACCGGGATCTTCTTGTAAGAGGAGAATGGAGGAAGCAGTAGGCATTGGCACAGGTGACGGTATGTGCCTGCTCCCACCATTTTCCATGTGTTTTTTTTTGGCTCTGGTATCCTTTAAAGGGGAACTGAAGAGAGAGGTATATGAAGGCTGCCATGTTTATTCCCTTTTAAGCAATACCAGTTGCCTGGCATTTATTTCCTTTTAAGCAATACCAGTTGCCTGGCAGCCCTGCTGATCCTCTGCCTCTAATACTATTAGCCATAGCCCCTGAACAAGCATGCAGCAGATCATGTGTTTCAGACTTTAAAGTCAGATCTGACAAGACTAGCTGCATGCTTGTTTCTGGTGTTATTCAGATACTACTGCAGAGAAATAGACCAGCAGGGCTGCCAGGCAACTGGTATTGATTAAAAGGAAATAAATAGGGCAGCCACCGTATACCTCTTACTTCAGTTCCCCTTTAACAGGAAATAAATATGGCAGCCACCATATCCCTTTCCTTTAACATTTTGTGTAGGTTAAACAGATATTGATGAAGGCCATCAGAATTCCAGGAAATGTGAAGACTCATGTAATATCCCTAAAGGTGCCCATACATCAGACGATGTATGGGAAGATCGACCAAGAGACATCTCTGATCTGTTGCCTGCCCATACACCACAGGCCAATTCCCAACTGAAATGAAATCTCACAGGAATTGGCCTTGTGTTGCCGCATCCGCACCTTGCCGTCCTCCCTAATATAAAATGTCGCCCCGCGCACGATGTCCCATGCTGTATACTTTACCTGTTGGTATCCGCCGCTGGCTCCTACGTGGTTGCCGGCGAAATATGGGCACCTGTGTGACATCACACACATGCCCACATATATGGAGCCAGCGCGGGTAACTGCACAGGGCAAATTTTTACATTAAGGAGTTACAGCACTGGGACTTCCACCGCTTGTCCTGATATCACTTACTGTAACCACAGTGCACTCCATCAAGCATGTCAGCCCTACATCTTGCAGCATATGTCTGATCGATACATGCAACAAATTTCAACCCAAAATTAGCCACATCGATCGGGCATGCACCTTGGCAGCACTGATTTTCATCCGTTTCGATTATAATAATTGAATCGGATGGTTGATTGGCCAAGTCATCTAATGTATGGCCACCTTCACCTTTAGGGCCTGAGCACACTAACGCACTTGTGTCTGCTTTCCAGCAACACTTCAATGTTACAGATGCTGAAAAGCAGACAAATGCACAGTGGGCCCTTGAAAGGATGATCGAGGGGGCGGGGGAGAAACCTCTTCTTACCCGAAGCTTCCTCCTTCCTCTGGCAGTCGATGTCTCACTTGCTGTAGCTCTGGTGTACTGGGGTCCCCTCCGTTGCAGATGCCGACCTGGGCAAGTCAGCATCATCTGCATGAGTGCGTGGCCATGGACAGGACGATCCAAGCCACGTGAGTGCAATTGTGGGTGGCGCGGCCACACACAGGCACAGAAGATGCCAACCTGGCGAGGTCAGCATCTGCAATGGAGGGGACCCCAGCACACCAGAGCCGCGGCGAGGGACATAGCAGCTGCCAGTGGCTTGAGAGAGCCCCCGGGAAAGTAGAACTCCCCCCTCTCGGATCTTCTCTTTAACCTCCCTGGCGGTTTATTTATTTTGCCAGGGAGGCTGAAATGGGGTTTTTTTTAAATTAAAAAAAAAATATTTCATGCAGCCAACTGAAAGTTGGCTGCATGAAAGCCCACTAGAGGGCGCTCCGGAAGCGTACTTTCGATCGCCTCCGGCAATCGAAAGTAACAAGATAGGCCGCAATGAGCGGCCTATCTTGTTTCGCTTTCCTCAAGCGGAGTGACGTCATGGACGTCAGTCGACGTTCTGACGTCAGAGCCGCCCGATCCAGCCCCTAGCGCCGGCCGGAACTGTTTGTTCCAGCTGCGCTGGGCTCGGGCGGCTGGGGGGACCCTCTTTCGCCGCTGCACGCGGCGGATCGCCGCGGAGCGGCGGCGATCGGGCAGCACACGCGGCTGGCAAAGTGCCGGCTGCGTGTGCTGCTTTTTACAGAATGCAAATCGGCCCAGCAGGGCCTGAGCGGCGACCTCCGGCGGCATACCCCGAGCTCAGCTCGGGATTACCGCCAAGGAGGTTAAAGCTTGGGGTGCAGTGCCATCTGTACCGTTCCTGGAGTGCCTGTTCAGTCTTTTACCTTATTTATTCTTCTTCAGCATTAAATTCTAAGCTGAATCGCCGCATCTCTGTGGCAGAAAGTTATTTATAGCCATGAAATTGACCTACAAAGTTCCACGACTTTGCAGGTCGTATATTTTGCTGCCTGGTAGAGGCAGAGCTTTGCGTAGTAGCTCTGCCTCCACTCCAGTCAATCTCCGCCTCTCTCAGTGAAAGACAACTGAGAGGAACAGGGAGAGGCAGAGATTGACTGGAGTAGAAGCAGAGTTACTATGCAAAGCTCTGCCTGTACCTGGAAGCAAAATGATGAGAGCCCTGGAAGTTTGCAGGGCAATTTCAGGGCTATAAATAACTCGTTCTGCTGCAGGGATGCGGCGATTCAGCTTAGAATTTAAAGCTGAAGAAGGATGAATAAGAAAAGAAGGTAAAAACTGAGACTTCAGTGTGTCTTTAAAGTGAACCTGAGGTGAAAATAAACTGATGAGATAAACAATTGTAGTTCTCCTCCTATTCCTAAAAATGGCAAATTTACCCATGGCTTTCTTTTATATTTAACCATTTACAAAGTAGGGTTGCATGTTTTACTGCCTCTAAACAGTGGCAGCCTATTAAATGTCCCAGAGTTAGTAAAAGGTGAATACAGGGAGTGCAGAATTATTAGGCAAATGAGTATTTTGACCACATCATCCTTTTTATGCATGTTGTCTTACTCCAAGCTGTATAGGCTCGAAAGCCTACTACCAATTAAGCATATTAGGTGATGTGCATCTCTGTAATGAGAAGGGGTGTGGTCTAATGACATCAACACCCTATATCAGGTGTGCATAATTATTAGGCAACTTCCTTTCCTTTGGCAAAATGAGTCAAAAGAAGGACTTGACAGGCTCAGAAAAGTCAAAAATAGTGAGATATCTTGCAGAGGGATGCAGCACTCTTAAAATTGCAAAGCTTCTGAAACGTGATCATCGAATAATCAAGCGTTTCATTCACAATAGTCAACCAGGTCGCAAGAAATGTGTGGAAAAACCAAGGCGCAAAATAACTGCCCATGAACTGAGAAAAGTCAAGCGTGCAGCTGCCAAGATGCCACTTGCCACCAGTTTGGCCATATTTCAGAGCTGCAACATCACTGAAGTGCCCAAAAGCACAAGGTGTGCAATACTCAGAGACATGGCCAAGGTAAGAAAGGCTGAAAGACGACCACCACTGAACAAGACACACAAGCTGAAACGTCAAGACTGGGCCAAGAAATATCTCAAGACTGATTTTTCTAAGGTTTTATGGACTGATGAAATGAGAGTGAGTCTTGATGGGCCAGATGGATAGGCCCGTGGCTGGATTGGTAAAGGGCAGAGAGCTCCAGTTCAACTCAGACGCCAGCAAGGTGGAGGTGGAGTACTGGTTTGGGCTGGTATCATCAAAGATGAGCTTGTGGGGCCTTTTCGGGTTGAGGATGGAGTCAAGCTCAACTCCCAGTCCTACTGCCAGTTTCTGGAAGACACCTTCATCAAGCAGTGGTACAGGAAGAAGTCTGCATCCTCCAAGAAAAACATGATTTTCATGCAGGACAATTCTCCATCACACGCGTCCAAGTACTCCACAGCGTGGCTGGCAAGAAAGGGTATAAAAGAAGAAAAACTAATGACATGGCCTCCTTGTTCACCAGATCTGAACCCCATTGAGAACCTGTGGTCCATCATAAAATGTGAGATTTACAAGGAGGGAAAACAGTACACCTCTCTGAACAGTGTCTGGGAGGCTGTGGTTGCTGCTGCACGCAATGTTGATGGTGAACAGATGAAAACACTGACAGAATCCATGGATGGCAGGCTTTTGCGTTTCCTTGCAAAGAAAGGTGTCTATATTGGTCACTGATTTGTTTTTGAATGTCAGAAATGTATATTTGTGAATGTTGAGATGTTATATTGGTCTCACTGGTAAAAATAATTGAAATGGGTATATATTTGTTTTTTGTTAAGTTGCCTAATAATTAAGCACAGTAATAGTCACCTGCACACAAAGATATCCCCCTAAAATAGCTAGAACTAAAAACAAACTAAAAACTACTTTCAAAAATATTCAGCTTTGATATTAATGAGTTTTTTTTGGGTTCAGTGAGAACATGGTTGTTGTTCAATAATAAAATGAATCCTCAAAAACACAACTTTCCTAATAATTCTGCACTCCCTGTAGTTCATGTATTTTATCTCTCCCTGCCCTCAGTTGTATTCTGCCAGGAAACATTTTATGGCTGTAAATTGCTCATCAGTGATGTTTACCATATTCCCGACAAGGTACGACAAGACAGAAGATGTCACTTGCATGCCTAGAAATTAAAGATAGAGCGAGGCTAGAGTGAGCAGGAGCTTACAGCCCATACAGAATTAGATTGCTTTATGGAGCAACCTGCACAGAGTACCAGCACTTTTGTCAAAATCCTTATTTCACCAAGCATAACTGGGTCGTGCCTGGAATTGGGCTTGGCACGTACAGAATTCAAGTACAGGATAGGACACACAGAATACATCAAAGGAACAGAACACACTTTTTTATGTGCCAAGAATACAATAAAACATCAGTTCACAAAACACATCAATTGGCATAATTCACAAAACGTGACATAAGAACTAGAGTACCACGATGTACAGTGTGCATCATGATATGGTTTGACCCAAGGTGGGGGGTGGGGAGCGTGGAGAGAGTTCAGAAGGTTGACAGCTGAGGGGAAGAAGCTGTTCCTGAGTCTTGAGGTCCTGGTGGAGATGGACCGATCCCTCCGGCCCGAAGGGAGTCGAGTAGTGGTGGCCTGGGTGTGAGGGATCGTTGGTGATCCTCAGTGCTCTGGAGCACAGTCTGGTGTAGTAGAGTAAGTCCAGAGGGGGGAGTGGTTTCCCAATTATCCTCTCCACTGATCTGATGAGCCTCTGTAGTTTGTGTCCGTCGCTGGCGGAGGAGCCGGCGAACCAGAGCAGGATAGAAGAACAGGACAGATTCAAGGTTCCATCTACTCTCACCACCTAAGGTGAGAGGGCGGTGAAGGCTGCCATATTTATTTCCTTTTACAGGATACCCGAAGTGACATGATGAAATAAGATGTGTATATACAGTGCCTAGCACACAACCAACTATGCTGTGTTCCTTTTTTTCTTTCTCTGCCTGACAGAGTTAAACATCCGTTATGTAAGTGGCTGACTCAGGACAGGAAGTGACTACAGTGTGACCCTCACGGATAAGAAATTCCCCTTTTTTTCCTGCTCTCAGATGCCATTTTCTACTAGGAAAGTGTTTTATAGTTGGAATTTCTTATCCGTGAAGGTCACACTGTAGTCACTTCCTGTCTTAGTCAGGAACGAGTCAGCCACTTACATACCTGATATTTAACCTTTTCCGGCAGAGGAAAAAAAAAGGAACACAGCATAGTTGTTTGTGTGCTAGGCACTGAGCATACACATGTCTATCATCATGTCACTTCGGGTATCCTTTAAACAATACCAGCCTGGCAGTCCTCCTGATCCCATGTCTCTAATAATTTTAGACTTAGACCTTGAACAAGCATATGCAGATCAGGTACTCTGACTCAGTATTTACTCAATTAACCATATGCTTGTTCCAGGATCTTGACTCAGATACTACTTCTGCCAGAAGATCAGTAGGGCAGCCAGGCAACTGGCATTGTTTACAAGGAAATAAATATGGCAGCCTCCATATCCCTCTCACCTCGGGTTCCCTTTAAATCTATGGGTGGCCACATTTCATGAAGCTGCAAATCAGTTGATTACTGGTTTATTCAATAAAATCAGCATACACGTTACCAGTGTCATTTAAAAGTTTATTTCTATGGACAATCTACATATATTTTACAAAAATAAAATAAAAATCTACATACAGAAATTATCTGCATTAGTGCATATTTACATATAGACATAAAAGACCTTTTAGCAGCCCTGTATGAGTTGCCTCATTTTCGACAACTCATGGCAGAGCATCCGCAGCCGGCTATAACAGTTTTAGTTGAATATAATAATTCCTACATAATAATTCCTATATTTGTATAGCACTTTTCTCCTATCGGACTCAAAGCACCTGCTAGGGTGCGCTCAGTAGGTAGAAGCAGTGTTAGGGAGTCTAGCCAAAAGACCTCCTCACTGAATAGGTGCTGGTTTACTGAAAAGGAAGAGCTGAGATTCAAACCCAGGTCTCCTATGTCAGAGGCAGAGCCCTTAAAGTGTACCTGAGATGGGTGATTATAAGAAAATATACATACCTGGGCCTTCCTCCAGCCCTCTCCGGCCTGATCGCGTACTCTTCCGCCTCTTCGTTTGCCAGCAACTAGCCCGGGAAAATCCTCCATTTAGCGCATGTGCAGTCTTGCCAGGCACATGCCTGTTGCCGGGAGCGTTGTTTCTGCGCAGTAGTAGTAGTAGTACTGCACAGGCCCAAAACGCTCCCGGTGATGTGAAGGTGGCGGGAGCGCAGGTGAGGCCAGGTATGCGCAGTTGGCCCCGGTCCAGAGGACTTTCCAGTGCCAACTGCAGGCGAAGGGAGAGGAAGAAGAGAGCCAGATGGGACTGGAGGAAGCCCCGAGTATGTATATTTTCTTTATAATCCCCCCCCCCCCCCCCCATCTCAGATTTCCCGTAACCATTACACTATCCAGCCACTATAGTGTCAGCATTGCAGTGCTGCCCAGTGGTGGAAGAGGTGTGATGGAAGAAGATTCTTCCATCACCAGGCGGCGTTGCAACGCTGACACCTTCTTCTGAGCCCCGATTACATGTAATATGTGATCAGAAATTGTCACGATTGCATTGCCGCGAGATGAGGAAGATCAGAAGCTGACTCAGCTGTCCAGACAGGAAAGTATAAAAATGCTCTCTGAGCCGCTCTGCATAGCCTGCCAGGCTGAGGAAGGCACACTTCCCTAGCTGCATGAAAAAAATGCAGCCCTGCAGCCACATTAAAGAGGAACTGCTGTGAAAATAATCAAAAAATGATTTAATTTTACAATAATTATGGATTCATGATTTAGTCAGCGTTTGCCCATTGTAAAATCTTTCCCCTCCCCAATTTACATTCTGGCATTTATCACATGGCGACATCTTTACTGCTAGAAGGTGATGTCTGTGGAAAGAGATGATGCATTCTTGGCAGTTGGAAACAGCTGTTATTCCCCACAATGCAACATGGTTCCCACAGTGTGATGTCAGTACCTAGGTGCTGACACCACACTGTGGGAGGGGTTTTACCACAATATCAGCCATACAGAGCTCCCTGATGATCTGTTTGATAAAAGGAAAATATTTCTCATGGGAAAGGGGGTATCAGCTACTGATTGGGATGAAGCTCAATTCTTGGTTACGGTTTCTCTTTAAAGTGAACTTGAACCAAGTAAAAAATTATTAAAAATAAACACGTTGTACCTGCAAATGAATAGTACATACTTACCTTACCGCCAGTTTCTCTCAGAAGCTCAGCATTTTCTTTTTACAACAATGCCGTCCATTTTGTCAGAACTGAAATATATCGGGTGCTGTCAGTTATATATGAGTTGCTGTCAGTTATAACTGAAAGGATAACTGATAAGCAAGGTAATGTCCATGTTTCTCTATGGCTCAAGTTAACAGCGTGCTGACCAGGAAGTTGTTATGTGATAATGGCCATTTTTAAAATGGAGGACAGAGAATTCCATTGATCACAGTGCACAAACAGAACGCAGGAGAGGATAAAGAGATTGATGTGTAGATTACATGGGAGGTAAGTATGACTTGTGTATGCTTATTTTGCCTTTTCATTTTCAGTTCACGTTTGCTTTAAAAGGAGGCAAAAGATCAAATTTTTTTTTTTTTTTACTCACCTGGGGCTTCCTCCAGCCCCTCGCAGACGTCTCACTCCCTCACCGCAGCCCCGGTGTCCCTGCTGGCCGGCTGTAATGATCGCGACCCGCCGGCGGGGTCAGCTCTTCATGCACCTGCGCGGGCAGTTGTGCCCACACATCCACTTCATCTGACGCGTCCTGCCCCTGTGCAGTAGTAATGTGCAGTACGCACCAGATGATGTGGATGGGCAGGCACGAGCGCCCGCACAGAAGAGTCAATCCCTCCCAGAAAGTCGCGATCATTACGGCTGTCCAGCAGGGACACCAAGGAGGACCGCGGCTGCCGCGAGGGACTAAGACAGCTGCAAGGGTAAAAAAATAGATTAGAACTTTCGCCTCGGAAGTCCTTTAAGTTTTTTACTATTTGTGGCTGCTAAAGGGTAACATACTACACCATTGTGAGCTCCCAATTTTCTTTTCACAAACGCAGCAGCTGATTATGTTAGCGGAAGGTTACTGCTGCAGTCATCCTAAACGCCTTACAGTCCGATTTTACAGCGTTATCATTTCTATGCCATGTAAAGACCTTCCTACACAATACATCCACATTATATACAATCTGTTGTATTTAATACATACTGTAGGATGCTACAGCTGGATAAAAATACTACATAAAATACACACCCTGGAAAGCAAGTTCGGTGCAGGCCAAGATACAACAGGGCACCGTATCTGCTGCCAGGAGCATGCAACAGCACATCTGTTATTCTCCAGTCCATACATTAACCACTTCTGTACCACGCTATTTTGTGCTGATCTGTGCTGCGTGGGCTCTCCAGCCCACAGCACAGATCAGGTTGCAGCCAGGCCGATCAGACATCAGACTTCCCCCCCCCCTTTTTTCCCCACTAGGGGGATGTCCTGCTGGGGGGGGGGGGGGGTCTGATCGCCGCCGGCTGCTTGCGCGGGGGGGGGGGGGCTCTTCAAAGCCCCCCTCCGCAGCGCTTCCTGGCCTCCTTCCCTCCCTCTCCCTCCCCCTGTGAGTGGGATAGGCTTTAGCCTATCAGATGCCGGCGATCCCCGGCCAATCAGAGGCCGGGGATCGCCGATCTCCTCTACGGCGCTGCTGCGCAGCAGCGCCGTATACATGTAAACACCGGGGAAGATCTTCCCCCGTGTGTTTACATTTACCCTGCGAGCCGCCGAGCGGCTCGCAGGGTGTTCAAGGAGACACCCTCCGTGAGCTGACATGGAACGTTTCCATGGAATCCACTTCAGGATTCAGGGGCGTATATATGCGTACGCAGAATCCTGAAGTGGTTAAATAAAAGCATTAAAAAATGTGACAAACATGCCGGTAAAAATTACATAAAACAAAAACACTAAAAACTGTTTACATCCTTCCCTGCTTTCAGCACGGCTTCTCTCAGAGCGGGATTTTCTGCCCAATCCACCTGGCTGGCAAACACAAGTCTCTGCAAAAAGAAAACAAATCATTACAAATCATGTTCTAACACTGAAGCGATACACAACATTAGAGAGATGATGATATTTATTAAACATAAAAGCAACATATGGAAACATTTGTGCATAAAGACATGAATTGTGCATTAAAAATAGTTGTAAATATACAACTGTCAAATCAATAATATCCCATAATGTCCCCGCAGTGTCGTAGCAATAGGGCACACAGAGGTAGCGACCGCACCAGGGCCCCTGGACTAGAGGGGCTCTACTTCCAACTGCTTTATTAGTTCTTTATAAGTACTAAGCTGGTAAGGATTACCTTGACATGTGCTTTGATTACTTGTAACCAATAAAGTTGCACTGAAGTGAAAAAAAACAAAAAACTTGTGATATGAGTTGTATGTGTAGTACGGATAATTAATAGCATAGAAAAAAAGTCTCTTATTTTTAGTTATATAGCTTTTTTTTATATATAACATTGCATCATCTGCAAGGAGTTTGTATGTTCTCCCAGGGTCTGTGTGGATTTCCTCCAGGCACCCTGGTTTCCTCCCACATCTAAAAAACATACAGATAAGTTAATTGGCTTCCCCCTAAAACTGGCCCTAGACTGCTATATAAACACTACACGATACATACATAGAGATATGACTATGGTAGGGACTAGAGGGTGAGCCCCTCTGAAGGTCAGTTAGTGATAATATATACTCTATACAGCGCTGCGTAATATGTCGGCGCTATATAAAAATACTTAAATAATAATAAATTCTCTATTTGCAGTTGACAAACTACTCTCTGCATTTTAAACTATGAAACAGAGCAGAGCTAATGACCCTTTGAACTTCCCTGCAGTAAAATCTTATCTGAAGTTGTCGTTCACTGTTTCTTCGATGTATAAGTGCTTCCGAGAATAGCACTGCTCTCTGACTAAATTAGTCTGAGAGCTCAGAGAAGCTCTTTTGCATAGATGACAAGTTACGTTTCTTAACTCTTCCTGTACAGGAAACAATATGAGACTCATAACTTTGCTACGAGTGTTCTATTTCTTAGATGTATTCCACATACAATTCATTATATCATATGTTTATTTTTAGTTTAGATTCCCTTTAATAGACCGTTCTCCTCCCCAGCCTACACCTGTCACCGTGGCAGTCCTCAGTGCTCCATATACCTATTATGTATAGAGCGCTTGAGGGGGCCCAATGTAAAATTTGCACTGGCGCCCAGAGCTCCTAAACTACATTACGGTTTCCACATATCTGGCTAGATACATACACAGGCAGTCCCCTACATACAAACGTTTCAAATGACACTGTTTCAAAGTGGTTTTCATGCAAAAAATATACAGTACTGTTATAAAAATGTTTGTTGCTACGTTACTTACAGTTGTAAGTAGTTGTAAACAAAAATTAAACACAAAGATATAAAAAAAAAAAAAAAAACCACAACACTGTTTATACTCCGTGGTATGCAGAATAAATGCAGGGGTCCCCAAATTACTGTGGACTTTTCTACCTACATATGTCCTGTACATGACTGGGCCATAAGCAATTATCACTGCTTCTCATGCAGCAGTGTCAAACAAACAAACAGACAAAATACCATACAATTATTACTCTGTATCTATAGCACTGATCTATTCCACAGTGCTTTCTACGTGTTACTGACTGTCCTTAGAAACTTACAAATGAATCCCCTACCATATTAATAGTCATATCTCAACCATATTATTAATGTGTATCTATACCAGGGCTGTGCAGTCCGTACAAAAATCATCCGACTACAGGTACCCAAAATTCCTCCGACTCCTTAGTCTAATACTTACCAGGACTGTGGAGTTAGTACAAAAATCATCTGACTCAAGTTAATGAAACCACCGACTGACTCCAGGTACCCAAAATTGCTCCAATTTCTCAATTCTAACTCTATAGCCCTGATTTATACAGGGCTGGCATTTGCAGCAATTCCAAAAGTGCATAGTCATATTAAAAGATAGCCACATGGGGGTATAAGTGACAGAGGGAAAAAACTACATGAAGTAGCGACGCAAATGGAGAATCAGCTTCTGAACTGCAGGGTGCCGACACATGCATGAACAGAGGATAATCTGGCCTTGACCCCAGAGGAAAGCTTTAAAAAAAAAAAGGTGAGGTTTTACTTGGTTTCACTTTTGCAGAAGGTACTAAAAAAAAAAGTTAAGCCTCAGTTTGCAGTAGCTCTGCCTAGGCAGCTCTCCATAGAGTTGACTATTCACAGTTGTTAAGAACGAATTAGACAGGTTGATCTGCCTGAAGAAAAAAAAAAAAAAAAAAAGTGAACTTCTCCAGCAACTATTTGTGGAATGAAGACTTCATTGTGTGCTGTGCAAGAGGTCTATGTTATTCCCTATCTTGCCATACAAATTGCAGTCTCTTAGTGAATGGCTCAGACTTCTAAACCCTTAGGGCTCTTTCACACCAGAGCCCTTTCCCTGAGTTTCAACTCAAAGTTGATACTTTGCGTTAACCAAGGTAAAATGAAAGTCCATAGATTTTCATTTTACCTTTGACACCCGACGCTGCGTTTCGTTCAACGCGCCCAGGTGCATTGAACCGCCGGTATTTGCGTCGAACTGCCGACGCCGCAGGCCATCAACGCGTGCAGGAAAACGGCTCCTGCACGTGTTGGCTAATGTGAAAGAGCCCTTAGGCATTCATTGTGGGGTGTTGCAGTTGTCTTTGTAAAGTAACAGCTGTGTTTCAATGCTAACTGCTCAAAAGTTCTTCAGTTGCTGCTCATGTTCAGCAGATAACAGAGTTCCTGTAATAGAGTTGGAGATGGCTGCATGTGTGGAGATAGCAAGATTTATAGTGACCCGGGTTAACGCTGCTAGTTCTATACCTGAAATACATTCTGCAGTATTGTGGTAGAATCCATCTCCTCCTTCATAATACTGTATATTTTTTCCATCTTCTTTTCTCTGGGTTTTCTTACGCTTCGTCGCTTTTCTGCCAGGTCTTGTAGTTGTGTTAGAAGGTCAGTGCACTTCTCTTTCAGTTCTGTCACATGAAAATAATACAAATTACAGTGGAACCTTGTTGTGTGAGCATAATTCATTTCAGAGACATGCTTATAATCCAAAGCACTCTGACATCAAAGCAGATTTCCCTTTAAGGAATTCATGGAATCTCAGAAGATTCATTCCACAATCCAAAAACAGTTATAGAAAAATATACAATACAAATATACAAATACAAAAGTACTGTACTGCATAAAGTAAAAATTCAAAGATTTTAACTTTAACAGAATCAGTCTGTTGGCTCACCCCAATATTATGGTGTTACTTTAATAGGAATATCCAAGCTAAAGGAAAAAAAAAAAAAAAAGATTTACTTACCCAGGGCTTCCTCCAGCCCCTCACCGCAGCTCTGCTCTCAGCCCCCGGCCCTCGCCAGGTCACCCTCTACTGCACCTGCATGAGCACCGCTATCAATCAGGTCCACATTGTCCAGAGTGTACTGCGCAGGCGCAGCCTCTGCAGCAGAGGGGATCGGCTCAGAAGGCAACTTTTTTTTTAGGTAAAAGAATCCTAAACTGAGCAGCATGCTGGGAGTGAGGACCGCACAGTGTTTGCCTCACTTAAAGCGGACCCAAACCAAACATTTTTTTAATTCAAAATATTTAGTTGCACCACTGACACGTACAAAGAAAAATAAACACTCCTTCAAGCCTGTGAGCATTTCAGTGCATGCTTTACACCTTTCTCTTTTCATAATTAGGGTTATACAGGTGGCAGCCATTAGCAATTCCTCCTGTGCTGGACACCTCCTACTCCACCAGTCTGCCAGATTCTGTCCCGGAAGGGAGGGGTTCCTCCAATAAATGTAAAATATTTTATATTATTATCATCATGCAGCTGAAAAAAGGCTGCTATTATTGTAATTTAGAAAATAGATTTTATTTCTGAAATCTTGTATTTTTAATTCGGTTCCACTTTAAAGGAGAAAAGGAGACCTGAGACAGGCTATAATGCAACATTTATGTTTAGCTGGGGCTCCCCATAGCCCTATGTGGTGCGTGGCCATCCTCCCCAGCCACTTCGTTGTCACCTCACGTAATTTGGACAGTCATGCTGTTCTGTACATACCCAGCTGTGTACCCCCCCCCCCCCCCCAACCTCACACTCTTATGGCAAGGAGCAGTACTGCACAAGCTCTTGCCCAGAGTAGCACCACTGGCCAAATTACTAGAGGTGACAACAGGACAATGGCGCGGCTGGCGATTGGAGTCGACAGACCTCATGGAGCTGGAGTAAGCGCCAGGTAAGTATAAATACCGCGCTTTACCCCATCTCTGGTACACTCTAAAGGGAACATGTGGCGAGAAGGATTCAGAGGCTGACATTACTTTCTTTTTAAACCATGCAATTTGCCAGGCTGTCCTGCTGATCCTCTGCCTCTGAAGCTACTTTCACATTGGGAAGTTGCATTGGGTTCCCTGGAAAAACAGGATCGCAACACATGTTATGACTGCAGTGAAACAAATACAGTGAAGCATACAGTACATAGAAAATATGCAGAAACTGTTAACGTGCTTGCATTGAGTTCTTGCCAATGGATCTGTTGCAGCGTACTGCTGCCAACGTGCTGACGTGATCAGTACCATTGCAATATAACTGCATTAGCAATGTGAATATATTGTCCGACGCAATGCACCTCAATACAAGCAACCGTGTGAGAGTAGCCTAATACTTTTAGTCATAGACCCTGAACAAGCATGCAGATGAGGTGCTGTGACTGAAGTGTGACTGGATTAGCTGCATGCTTGTTTCAGGTGTGTGATTCAGATACTACTGCAGTCAGAGATCAGCAGGACTGCCGGGTAACTACTATTGTTAAAAAGGAAATAAATATGGCAGCCTCCATATCCCTCTCACCTCAGATTCCTTTTAAAGGAAACCTAAACTGAGAGGGATGTGAATTTTTCCTTTTAAAATACCAGTTGCCTGACTCTCCTGCTGATCCTGTGTCTCTAATACTTTTAGCCACAGCCCCTCAACAAGCATGCAGATCAGGTGCTCTGACTGAAGTCAGACTGGATTAGCTGCATGCTTGTTTCAGGTGTGTGATTCAGCCATTACTGCAGCTGAAGAGATCAGCAGGACTGCCAGGCAACTGGTATTGTTTAAAAAGATAACATCCATATCCCTCTCAGTTAAGGTTCCCTTTAAGTACACGAAAGTAGAGCATTAAAAAAAAAAAAAAGTGTACCTGCAGGGAATAAAGTGCCCCTACAGGGTACCCTCCCGTTAGGAGGGGGACATTTCTGCATCTTAAAGAGGCTCCGGCTGTCCTCTGCAGGCCTGTTCCAGGACTGGAACCTCTAACAAAAAGAGCTTGTTGACATGCACTAGCACAAACCTGCTCAGATGGAAAAAGTGAAGCCCGATTTGGCCTGTGCTACTGCGCATGCGTTACAGACCCGCCTGAGACCGCACAGGTTTGTGCTACTGCCGCGTTTTGGGGGTCCCTGTGAACGTACGGCTTGATGGAAGAAGATGGGGGAAGCTTCTGAATATACACAAGCAATCTAGCAAAATCCTGATGCCTTGTCACACTGGGGAAATAAACATGCTGCAGCAATTTCAGCACTAGTCTAGTTCAGGGGACCCAGAAGGAAACCTCATAGGAAAGTATTGCTAACATGATTGGGTGGACAGCACCCTCTTGAACTGTTAAGTTTCAGAGAGGTTGTCAAACTACATCCACATTATTTGACCAATCACAACGCTCATGCTGTAGAGGGTGCTGTGATTGGACATCTGTTTCTTATGAGGTTTCCTACTGGGTCTCCTAAACTTGACTAGAACTGCAATTTCAGCACAATTGAAAACTGGATAGGAGCATACATACCCTCTCTCTTCATTCTGAGTTCCAAAAGTTGCTTCTCCAGTTCCCGAGTTTTCTTAAGGGAAGAAAGAACATTTCATAGTTATACTATAGACAGGAAGGAAATACATTACCTATTAACAGCTTTTTTTTTTTCAGTAAAAGTGATGGGGAAGGGGGGGGGGGGGGGCAGCTAGAGGACAGATTTACACGGGGAGGAAAAGGGCAGCTAGAGGACAAATTTACATGGGGAGGAAAGGGGCAGCTAGAGGACAGATTTACATGTGGAGGAAAGGGGCAGCTAGAGGACAGATTTACACGGGGAGGAAAGGGGCAGCTAGAGGACAGAATTACATGTGGAGGAAAGGGACAGCTAGAGGACAGATTTACACGTGGAGGAAAGGGGCAGCTAGAGGACAGATTTACACGGGGAGGAAAGGGGCAGCTAGAGGACAGAATTACATGTGGAGGAAAAGGGCAGCTAGAGGACAGATTTACACGGGGAGGAAAGGGGCAGCTAGAGGACAAATTTACATGGGGAGGAAAGGGGCAGCTAGTGGACAGATTTACACGTGGAGGAAAGGGGCAGCTAGAGGACAGAATTACATGTGGAGGAAAAGGGCAGCTAGAGGACAGATTTACACGGGGAGGAAAGGGGCAGCTAGAGGACAAATTTACATGGGGAGGAAAGGGGCAGCTAGAGGACAGATTTACACGGGGAGGAAAGGGGCAGCTAGAGGACAGATTTACACGGGGAGGAAAGGGGCAGCTAGTGGGCAGATTTACATGTGGAGGAAAGGGGCAGCTAGAGGACAGAATTACATGTGGAGGAAACGGGCAGCTAGAGGACAGAATTACATGTGGAGGAAACGGGCAGCTAGTGGGCAGAAACCTAAGTATATGTGTCGTAGAATAAGGAAATAACAGCACCATCCATGAAGTCCATTTCTGCCATTCACAGTTGCTCTATACAAACATGGAGCAGAGAAGGGATTAGGCAGACATGTACTAAAGGGATGAGCTGGAATGGTGATGACTTACCTGCTGTTCCTTAAGTATTGTACAAGATGTAGTTGCACTGTGTGTAATGATTTTGGATAATGATCTGAAACAAAATGAAAGTACAATGTAACATTTTTCACTCAGGGGTGTACTCACTTTTGTTGTGTTATTTTGATAAGACACCAAGTTTACACTGATATACAAGCTGTACACTGACTACTATGGGGTCTATTCGCAATCATTTTCTGCATGCGGAAACGCACTTGCGGTAAATCCCTGACTGAAATAAGATCATCTTGACATTCACAAGTTTTACGCATGTTATTTACCGAATGCGTAAAATTGTATGCATTGTTTTCTCGCGTGCCTAAAAAGTGTGGTAAAAGTCTGCAAATTCCCGCACAAAAAAATAAATAAATCGCAATGCACGAAGAAAAAAGGGGCACATTATTTCTGACTTAACTACCGATTTTGTATCACCTACAAGTGCTTGGTGATATATTTAGCTTCCATTGACTTACATGGAGTCTTCAGCCTTGCCTCGAGTGCTGGACTTTACATTTTTTTTTCACGCATGGTTTACGCATGTTTACTACATAATTACGCGTTTCCCCAATTTTTTTCTTTACGCATTGTTCCCGCATGCGGAACACATGCATAAATTATTTTGTGAATGTGGAAAAAAAATTGGATATTATCACTGCCAGTAATATAGCGGAAAAAAAAAATCTCATACCGCATGTGTGATTGTGAATAGAGCCCTTTGTATCATGTATTATCTCTTCACTATTAAATATAAAATGCAGGTAGGCCTTGGTTTAAAAACAAAAACAGGGACTATAGGTTCATGCTTAACCTGAATCCCTTCTTAAAGAGACTCCGTAACTAAAATTGCATCCTGTTTTTTATCATCCTACGTTCCAAAAGCTATTCTAATGTGTTCTGGCTAACTGCAGCACTTTCTACTAACACAGTCTCTGTAATAAATCAATGTATCTTTCCCCTGTCAGACTTGTCGGCCTGTGTCTGGAAGGCTGCCAAGTTCTTCAGTGTTGTGGTTCTGCTATGAACTCACCCTTCCTGGCCCCTCTATGCACACTGCCTGTGTGTTATTTAGATAAGAGAGAAGAGAGAAGCTGCTCTAATCAGCTGGATAAATCGTCCTCTGAGCTGGCTGGGCTTTCACATACTGAGGAATTACAAACAAGGACAAAGCTGTTTGCAGGAAGAAAAGAGCAGCCTGAAACTTCAGTGCATGGGGGAAAGAAACACACAAATGATCTCTTGAGATTCAAAAGGAATGCTGTATACAGCCTGCTTATGTATGGATGTATTTTCTATGTGTGGACATACTGTACATCAATCTACTTCCTGTTTTGGTGGCCATTTTGTTTGTGTACAAACAAACTTTTTAAAACTGTTTTTAACCACTTTTAATGCGGCGAGGAGCGGCGAAATTGTGACAGAGGGTAATAGGAGATGTCCCCTAATGCACTGGTATGTTTACTTTTGTGCGATTTTAACAATACAGATTCTCTTTAAAGGACAAGTGAGAGGTATATGGAGGCTGCTAAAATGGCAGCTCCTGCTCCATACACAGGTCCCCGTGCACGATCGGCGCTGCTCAGCGGGACTACAGGCTCCTATTGCTAGCCACTGGGATCCCCATCTTCTCTTTTCTTCCTGGATCCCGGTGGCCAATCAGCAGCGGTTACAGCAATACGGGAGCGGTGTGGCATCATTGGGGGCGGCAATACATTTTAAAGTGGACCTGAACACTTGCAGAGGACAAAAAGGCACATCGAGAAATGCTGCCTGCATGTATAAAGAGAGTTTATCCCGTCTAATTCCCCCACTGAACCAGAACACAGGACAGAAAACAGAGAAATGAAGCCTCATCTGTGTCTAATCACAGCTTGTAATTTGATCTCTCCTCTGTGTCACATGACTGCCAAGGCAGAGATGGCAGATAAGCTCATTTGAAAGCACAGGATGTTAACAATATAGCCATTTGCTTCCCAACTGCTTCTGAGCATGCAACTGCCTTACGGTTACCAATTTTTGCCTGTATTTTGACTACTCTCTGCCTGCAGCCGGCCCCGACCTCGGCCTGTATTTTGACTACTCTCTGCCTGCCTCCTAAGACTGATAGCAAAGGGAATAAAGTCCAAAAGGAATCACGCTTCTACTGCCCAGATTGTGATCAGGGCTGTGGAGTCGGAGTCGCGGAGTGGGGCAATTTTGGGTGCCTGGAGTCGGGAAAAAATGCACCGACTCCTAATGAATTTGTAACTGTAATTAAAATAGAAAATATGATAAAATGTTCTATTTCTCAGATAATAGTCATTAAAAATAATGTATATATACAGTAATAGCTGTGCTCAGTCCACAAAAATGAAATAAACCAATCAAAATTAGTTACTTGTGCTGCTTCAATAAAGCAGTCCCCGTATTTTTAAGGTCAGATATACATATCTGATTGTGACAGTATATATATGATGTGTACACAGGAATCTCTTATATATACTAAATAACATCTATGCTGTAAGAATAAAGCCTGATGTGTAGCTGTGTCACTAATAGAGATGGTCAATGAGATGGAAATAATTCTGCACTGATGCTGATTTATGCAAATGTATGCACTCCCTTTGCTGATGAAATCAAATAATTTGATATGTTGTTAAAATTTGGTTTGGTGACTACAAATTAAAAGGTACCTGAGACGGATGAAAAGTAAAGTTTTATACATACCTGGGGCTTCCTCCAGCCCCCTTCAGGCTAATCAGTCCCTCGCTGTCCTCCATTCAGAAAGTCAGCGCTGTCCGGTCGCATGCCGCTCCCACAGCCAGGAGCATTCTGCACCTGCGCAATAGTGCTGCGCAGGTAACAGCGCAATAGTGCTGCACAGGTGTAGTATGCTCCTGGCGGCGGAGTGTGTGCATGCGCACTACGCCCGACTGGCTCAAGTACCTGGACTCATAGCAGAAGATCCAGGTGGTGGAGGAGGACAACGAGGGACTGATTATCCTAAAGGCGGCTGGAGGAAGCCCCAGGTATGTATAAAACTTTAATTTCATCTGTCTCAGGTTTACTTTGTTACACAGTAGTACTATACTCTACATATGCACTCCCCACAGAGCTGCAGGGAATCCACTGAGAATGCTGTGCACATTGAACACAGAGGTGTTGTCTGTCACCCATAAACCTTGTTTAGATTGTGCATGAAGAATGTGTAATAGAGGAAGAATCTCCTCATTCCCCTGCAGAGTACCTGCACATCATTCTTACATGTACCCACACTTACATTGCCTAGGGCCTGATAGATGTTCTTTGTTCCGGTTTGTACCTTTTACAAGTACTCTTACCAAGGACTAGTTTTAGTCTAAAGGGAATAAATATAGTAGTCTACATATCCTTCTCATTTCAGTTGTCTTGTAAAATTCCTAAGCGTTGGCAGTTAAGAGACGAATTTCATGTTACATACTTTTAATCAACAAAATTGTAATATGCAAATTAGAGGAGTCGGAGTCGGTGGAATCCTAAACTGAGGAGTCGGAGGATTTTTGGACCGACTCCACAGACCTGATTGTGATGTCATCCTCTGTGCCATTACCAGTTTCAAAATATACCACATGCGGGAAGTGTATTAGGTATGTACTTACTGTATAGTCTGGTGCCTTATTTGTACAGTTTCACTATTTATTCATAAATGTATTTATATCAACAATTTTGTGTTCTAGTCTTTTGTATTATACGCGGGATGCCTACATGACTTTATTCTGACATATTTTGGCAAATTATGACTTAAGAATTGGAGGCCCAAACTTCTTGGGGAAAAAAAAAACAAAAAACAAAAAAAAAACCACCACCACACTTTTAAACCCATAAATCCAGACAGAAATGATCCCACCGGGAAGGTTAAATATCAACAAAATATCAGAAATAAAAGAAATGAGAGCTCCACCTGCTGGTCTATTTAGCAATGTATGTAAACACAAGGAATAGCTAGCTAAAAATAGCATCATAGAAAACAAGAGGGCATAGTTATCAGTCCAACAGTCTAGAGTAGATCATTACTGTCAAAAGACACAAGGTCACTAGAGGTGTTCAGTGAAACAGAATTCTGGGGTGATGCTAGATTATGCAAGTTTACACAGCTTGAAAATGGACCGATTGAAACATGCAGAGGTAAAATCTGATTAGTCCATTTGAAAGCTGCATAAAAGTGAATACAACATTTGCATTAATCTGCATAAACTCAGAATTATTTTCAGTTCATTGACCATCCCTATCGGTCACTGCAAAAGTGAAGTGACTCTCCCACCTACCAAAAGAAAAGAAAAATAACCATGAAATAACCCTGAAGATTTTATTAACCCTTAGACTGCCAGACATGTATAAGGGTTGTGTGTTTTTGCATCAATACGTCACGGACGTCTAAAGGCATTTTAGTAAAAAAATACTTCTGCCTGCCGCCAATGTCTATAGACATTTGAATGTGCCCATATTTCTGTGCCACGGACGGCTAAAAGGCGGTTAGTACAAATTTTGGCTTGGTGCCAACTTTCGACTTTACTTAACATATGTAAACAATTGTAAGTTGATGCAGAATTATGCATTGGTAACTACAAATCTATGCAGCTTGAAAATAGACCTATGAAATGCTTTCGCTGCAAGATTTGATAAGTCTATTTTTACACAGAAGAGACAGATAGCAGTCTAAGGGTTAAAAGCTCAATTTTCTATTTTTTTCTTTTCTAAATTTAAATAACTCCATCAAAAGGAGTTCCTGTTATCTATATGGCTAATAACAAATACACATGCTGAACACTTACTCAGACTCCACGTTCTCCTCCAGTAATGTGTTCTGAACAGCATTGAAAACCTGTATGCTTCACACATACAAAAAGATATTAGTGTTAGAGGTTAACAAGAGTAATTTTACTTGTACACACTAGAACTGAATTAAAGGACCTCGGTCGCGAAAATCTAAAAAAAATAAATAAAAGTAAAATATATGTAAACATATACAATTAAGAAGTACATTTCTTCCAGAGTCAGAGCCATAAATTACCAGCCCATCTCCTCATGGGGGGTTCACAGATATTTCTTCATTTTCAAAATGCTCTTAGCGAATGGTAGTTGCTCCGTCCAATTGCCAAAATTTGTATAAATCTTTTTCAGGAAGTGTCTTTATAAAGAATAAAGGTCATGCTGAGAATACCCTATGGAGAGACGGACTAGCCCAAAACCTGTAGGTAATGTCAGAGTTCTACTACTTACTGTAAGTGACAGCAACATAGGAGAGAAGCAATTTACAGCTCATTTTACTCAGGAAGAAACGTACTTCTTATTTGTTTGTGTTTTAAATTTAAAGATTTTTGCAACAGTTCCTGTTTAACCATTTAAGAAGCCTGGACGTGATTGTCACGTCCAGGCGGCTGCTGCAGTAATTCTGCACGCCCCCGTGCCACCCCCTGGTAGCCCGGAGATCAATGTATGGCAACATAGTTCCCTTTCATTGATTTAAGTCCAACAGCAGAAAAACCAACGGCCTCTTATCAAAGGCTGCGGTCTTTCAGACAAAAAAAAATAAATAAAAAATTTCCCATCCTCCTCATGCTTCCAGGGCTAAAAAATAAAAATCTCACTGTGGCCATCTTGTGGCCAAATAGTAAAACTACATCTACATACATTTTTTAATAAAATAAACCAACCTTATTATTACATTTAAAATTAATATAATATAGATCAAATCATTGTGATAAGTAGGAATAAAGTTATTGGCGAATTAATGGGAGGTGAAAATTGCTCGAAAGCATAAGGTGAAAAATACCCGCAGGCTCAAATGGTTAAAGAATGCAGTACTCATTAGGCAATGAAAAGTAAGTCTCACAATCATGCTGGACCATGTAAAAATAGGAACCAGATCTATACAACAATAGTAAACTTGCAATCACAGGAAAGTCTACAAATCAATACTGCTGCCAGAGAGCAGACACTACAAGGCCTCTTTCACATGATAGGCTTGAAGCTGCCTGTCGGTAGAGATGTAGCGAACCGTTCTACTGTGAACAGTCCATGAGCAGCCTGCCTCTGTAATACTTCCGGGTCGGCAAGATCCTTCAGTAGTATGCAGGCTCTGGCCAAGGGGCACATGTCCTCGATCGCTCGCCTGTGGCCGGGCACACTCTGCACATGTGCATGGCATCATGTACAACTGTAGTGAGAATATGGAGGCTGACATTTACCAGTTGCCTGCTGGCCCTGTCGAACTATTTGGCTGCAGTAATGTCTGAATAACACCAGAAACAAGGATGAAGCTAGTCTTCTTAATAATGTCAGACACACCTGATACGCTGCATGCTTGTTTAGGGTTTATGGCTAAAAGAATTGCCAGGCATTTGGTATTGCTTAAAAGGGAATAAATATGGCAGTTTTCATATGCCTCTTGCTTCAGTTGTCCCTTAAAGCAGCAGATCGGAAATCCCAGTTTCCTATAAATGCAGCAGTCTTCTCCATCCAGCAAACCCTTTGGCCGCTTATTCAATTCACTTTTTCTCCTGAGTGTTTTCCTCTTCACATAGGTCGATAAAATGCCTTCTAAGCCACCAGCAAGATAAAAAAAAAACTCAAATTTTTGATAGAACATTTGACCTATTTTTGGCACTTTTTCAGTTGCAAAGTGTTGAAAATATTGTTTTAAGAGAAGATGAAAAATTATCTCTTAGGAGAAAACTCAGAAGAAAAAGTGAATTGAATAAGGGCCCTCGTGTGAAACAAAAAGTGGCAAATCAGGGATTCCTCTTTTACAGTATACATATCATGAAATTCTAAAAAGTCCACATAAAATAAATCCTCCAATAAACTTGATGGTATATTCAAAACTATTCCAGAGCTTCCATACATCAATAGTACCAGTGTACGCTCACCAGAATATGTGGCTGATCCAATAAAAATCAGCAGTATACGCCTCTGGCCTCGCCAGCTCAATCAAAATCCTGTGGCTTTACGTCCTGCGATCTTCAATACTCCACACATGTAAAAACATAATGGAATGGCAATAGTGTAACACTGCTTGGTTTATATACACAGATTAACACCGGTGCTCCCCGCAATAACCATAAGCACCCAGTGATCCGCCACCAAACAGTAAACAAAGCCTCTCACCAGATCTTGTTGCTAACCCAGTACAGATCTGCAAACCAGCGCTTGTCATAAATGTCACATCCACTTCTTCCAGTTGCCCAGTTCCTATGACTCAAACACGTTTGACATAGTGTGAATCCGTCTATTAAAAAGTTTAAAAAGGTGTCAAATTCTATGCGCATATGAATAAGACGAAACTAGTTGGGCGGAGCCAAGAGGAGCGAGGAGACTAGGACGAGCCCGGGAGAGATTTTTTTGATACAATTTGAAAACTGGATTTTGATTGAGCTGGCGAGGCCAGAGGCGTATACTGCTGATTTTTATTGGATCAGCCACACATTCTGGTGACCATACACTGGTACTATTGATGTATGGAAGCTCTGGAATCCCTAATTTTGAGTAATTTTGGAGTGGTATACACACTCATTGGGCAGGTGTGATCCAATCCATAGGAAGTAGTTTATTTAAGTAGACCGTTTGGAAATAGAGATGCGCACTTTTGAGTTTTATCTTTTAACCTGCTGAGCGGCCTGGACGAGCTCAGCTCGTCCAACACCGCCAGAGGCTGCCGCTCAGGCCCTGCTGGGCCGATTTTCGTGAAATAAAAAGCAGCACACGCAGCCGGCACTTTGCCAGCCGCGTGTGCTGCCTGATCGCCGCCGCTCTGCGGCGATTCGCCGCGAGCAGCGGCGAAAGAGGGTCCCCCCAGCCGCCTGAGCCCAGCGTAGCCGGAACAAAAAGTTCCGGCCAGCGCTAAGGGCTGGATCGGAGGCGGCTGACGTCAGGACGTCGGCTGACGTCGATGACGTCACTCCGCTCGTCGCTATGGCGACGATCTAAGCAAAACAAGGAAGGCCGCTCATTGCGGCCTTCCTTGTTTATTCTGGGCGCCGGAGGCGATCGGAAGAACGCCTCCGGAGCGCCCTCTAGTGGGCTTTCATGCAGCCAACTTTCAGTTGGCTGCATGAAATAGTTTTTTTTTTATTTAAAAAAAACCCTCCCGCAGCCACCCTGGCGATTTAATCAGAACGCCAGGGTGGTTAAAAAAGTGGCAAATGCAGCAGCTTCTGATGGAAAAGTTCAGTAACACCGCAGACCACTGCAGAAGTTTTCTTCTGACCTGCCAGGACCACAAGACATCCCTGAAATTCCACAACACCATACCCAGAACACTTGACTAATCAAATGGTGGACACTAATGATCCAATCTTCTTCATCCAATTTTACCAAACATATGTAGTATTAGGGTAAATTGACTAAATACATTGAATGGATAATAAAGCAGTTCCCTTATATTACACAGAAATGGTAAGATTGGATGAAAAAGGTTGGATCATTAGTGGCCACCTTAAGACACTGCACTCCCTCCACAGTGAGAGATATAAAGATAGCAGCACTGTGATATTAGTGGCAATCCTGTATGTCTAATACATAATGTGGGAAAGGTTGTTTTCCCCTCCAATTCACACTCCTGTGGTATTATAAGGGTTCAGTTCACGTTAGGTGGTTCCTAGTTTCTATATACCCTGTCTAAAAACGTCTGTTAACACGGGCTGACTGACGTCGCCAATCAGGACACAATCCATTGAGCAACATCAGTGGGCCAACACTATACAGATGCAAAGTCAGCTGCACAGCCAGGGCCGGAATTACCATAAGGCACTGCAGACTCGTGCCTACAGACGCCTGATGATCAAAAGGCATCTTACTCCCCTCCCTGGGTGCCTCCCTGCTTCCCTATGCATAGTCCTGAGCAGAGCCTAACAGAGCTTACTCACTCTGCTCTTGGCATTCCACTGATGAGATATCCCTTCAGTGAGGGGCACCTCTGGCTACCTAATACTAAGGGGCAACTGTAGCTACAGTGGTTTGCAAAAGTAGTGGGAGCAACACCACCATGAAGTCCAAAGAACACACCAGACAGGTCAGGGATAAAGTTATTGAGAAATTTAAAGCAGGCTTAGGCCACAAAAAGATTTCCAAAGCCTTGAACATCCCACGGAGCACTGTTCAAGCGATCATTCAGAAATGGAAGGAGTATGGCACAACTGTAAACCTACCAAGACAAGGCCATCCACCTAAACTCACAGGCCGATCAAGGAGAGCGCTGATCAGAAATGCAGTCAAGAGGCCCATGGTGACTCTGGTCGAGCTGCAGAAGTCTACAGCTCAGGTGGGGGAATCTGTCCATAGGACAACTATTAGTCATGCACTGTACAAAGTTGGCCTTTATGGAAGAGTGGCAAGAAGAAAGGCATTGTTAACAGAAAAGCATAAGAAGTCCCGTTTGCAGTTTGCCACAAGCCATGTGGGGGACACAGCAAATGTGGAAGAAGGTGCTCTGGTCAGATGAGACCAAACAGGAACTTTTTGGCCAAAATGCAAAACGCTATGTGTGGCAGTAAACTAACACTGCACATCACTCTGAACACACCATCCCCACTGTCAAATATGGTGGTGGCAGCATCATGCTCTGGGGGTGCTTCTCTTCAGCAGGGACAGGGAGGCTGGTCAAAGTTGATGGGAAGATGGATGGAGCCAAATAGAGGGCAATCTTGGAAGAAAACCTCTTGGAGTCTGCAAGAGACTTGAGACTGGGGCGGAGGTTCACCTTCCAGCAGGACAATGACCCTACACATAAAAGCCAGGGCAACAATGGAATGGTTTAAAACAAAACATATCCATGTGTTAGAATGGCCCAGCCAAAGTCCAGATCTAAATCCAATCGAGAATCTGTGGCAAGATCTGAAAACTGCTGTTCACAAACGCTGTCCATCTAATCTGACTGAGCTGGAGCTGTTTTGCAAAGAAGAATGGGCAAGGATTTCAGTCTCTAGATGTGCAAAGCTGGTAGAGACATACCCTAAAAGACTGGCAGCTGTAATTGTAACAAAAGGTGGTTCTACAAAGTGTTGACTCAGGGGGCTGAATAATTACGCACACCCCACTTTGCAGATTTTTTTTTTTTCTTTTTTAAACGTTCGGAATCATGTAGGATTTTCGTTCCACTTAGTATTGGTCTTTCACGTGGAATTCCAATAAAATGGATTCATGTTTGTGGCAGTAATATGACAATGTGGAAAACTTCAAAAGGGCCAAATACTTTTGCAAACCACTGTACCTATGATGGGCAAGGGAAATAAGGGAGAAGGGACAGCCAGAACACTTGCGGTGCAGTTCGATGGGGGCTTGTAGGTTCATGGAGGGCAAAGTCTAGGGTGCCAGGACATCTGTGCCTATAGGCTCCTGTGATGTAAATCCGGGCCTGTGCACAGCTGACAACGCATTCTATTGCTATGCATATTGGCGGAGGGCCGGCTGAGCGGCGCAGACGTGACATCACACAGCAAGCGGGGCAAACGGCGTGCACAAAGCAATCGCCCGATGCTCGTATCGCTAGCCAAGCAGTGGCCGCCCGTCAGAAGCTGCTGCACACAGGCGAGATTATCACTGAGGTGGTCGTTATCACCCACCTCAGCTAACTTTAGGTGTGTGTGGTGTGTGTGTCTGTCTTAGTATGGTTTGGCTTTTATTCCCCTACCTTTGCCCACCTATTATTCTAGTACTACTAGGCCAAATACACTATGTAATGCTTTTATAATCTCTTACAAGCAGTAGCTTCAGGGAAATTCTGTATGTACAGTGCTGCCCATAATTATTCATACCCCTGGCAAATTTTGACTTAAACTTACTTTTATTCAACCACCAAGTAATTTTTTGACGGCAAATGACATGGGTGTCTCCCAAAAGATAAAACGATGTACAAGAGACATTATTGTGTGTGTGTGTGGGGGGGGGGGGGGGGGGGGAATTCGCAGCTTTTATTTACATTTGAGTAAAAAGTGTCCAGTCCAAAATTATTCATACCCTTCTCAAATCAATAGAAAAGCCTTTATTGGCTATTATAGCAACCAAACGCTTCCTATAATTGCAGACCAACTTTTTGCATGTCTCCACATGTATTTTTGCCCATTCATCTTTAGCAATGAGCTCCAAATCTTTCAGGTTGGAGGGTCTTCTTGCCATCACTGTGTTCTTTTTCTCCCTCCACAGATTCTCAAATGGATTCAAGTCAGGACTCTGTCTGGGCCACTCCAAAATGTTAATGTTGTTGTCTGCCCTCCATTTCTGCACCACTTTTGCTGTGTGTTTTGGGTAATTGTCATGCTGAAATGTCCACTGGTGCCCAAGGCCAAAGTTTCTCTGCAGACTGCCTGATGTTGTGGTCATGTATTACTCTTTTTTTCATGGTGCCGATTACTGCGAGTAGGTTCCCCGGTCCATTGGCTGAAAAACACCCCCAAAGCATTAGGTTCCCACCACCATGTTTGACAGTGAGGATGGTGTTGTTAGGGTTAAAGGCTTTTTTTTTCTTTTTATACGCCAAATGAAGGAAACATCATTGTGACCAAGCAATTCAATTTTTGTTTCATCTAACCATAACACAGAAGACCAGAAGTCCTTCCTCTTTGTCCAGATCATTTGCAAAGGCCAAGCCAGCTTTTGTGTGCCTTATCTGGAGAAGTGGCGTCCTCCTTGGTCTGCATCCGTGGAACCCAGCAGTGTGCAGTGTCCGTTGGATTGTCTGTCTTGAGACATTGCCACCAGCAGAGCCTAGATTCACCAGGATGGCCTTTGAGGTGATCCTTGGATTCTTTTTCACCCCTCTCACTGTCCTCCTGACGAACACAGGTGTCACTTTTGGCTTCTGACCACAGCCACTGAGATTTTCCAGAGTGTGGAACATCTTGTATTTTTAATAATACTTTGTACTGTAGCCACTGGAACTTGAAAACACCTAGAAATGGCCTTGTAGCCCTTGCCTGACTTCTGAGCAGCCACAATGCACAGCCGCAGGTCCTCACTGAGCTATTTTGTCTTAGCCATGACTGTCCACAAACCAACTGCTGTTTTTCACCTGTTTAGTTGATTAAAACAGCTGTTCCCAATTAATCAGGGTAATTAGGATTCTTTAGAACAGCTTGGACTATTTGGAATGATATAGAACTTTGGATTTTTCCACAGACTGACAGTTTGCGAAGGGTATGAATAATTTTGGACTGGACACTTTTTGCTCAAATGTAAATAAAAGCTAAGAAATGTTTTTTCCCACAATAATGCCTCTTGTACATTGTCTTCTCTTTTGGGAGACCCCTATGTACTGTGAATGTGTTCAGGATTCAGGTCTTACCTGTGCAACGCCCGTGTTTTATTGTAGTAAGAAACTTGCAGCTTTTCAATGTATTCTTCAGTTTGTTTAGCTCTGCAAATGAAATGTTACTCTTAGAATTTTTGGATTAGATGTAACATCTTAAAGAGAGCTGGAGGTGGGCTCATGAGATGAAAAAAAATAAAACCAAACAAACCTAGGCTGCTTGATCCAGGGGGCTGAACGGATCAGGTAGCCTCCAAAACTGCCGCTCCCTGCCGCTCCTGTGGGCCGCAATGGCTCACTTTCGTGACCTCTGGGTCACGAAGCTGGATTGAGAGATTCATTCTCTCATTCATAGCGTGCAGGGAGGTGGGGGAGCAGCAGGGGACGTGGCCAGGGAAAGAGCGCTGCCCAATGGCAGCTCTGGAAAGCCTGCAGGTACGCCCCTGGCAGGGGTTTTGCACAGGGAGTCCCTCTCCCACATTTACCTCTGAGATAGCGACAAATATTGTAGATAATCTCGGGGGGCGAAAGAGGCTATAGCTTGACAGGGGGGGGGGGGGGATGGGGGACAGGCATGTCATGAGGCAGAGTACATTGCTCTATGTGCCTCATCTGCACCCCAAAAAAACACCTCTGGTTCTCTTTAAAAATGAAATACTGGTATGAATATCAATTCAAACTTATTTAAAGTGAAACTACTCAGCATTTACCCTCTGCTCAACACAGTAGCCACAAGACACAGAACATTTATATTGTGCTTTTCTCCTGGCGGACTCAAAGCGCCGGAACTGCAGCCACTAGGGCGCGCTCAGTAGGCAGTAGCAGTGTTAGAGTGTCTTGCCTAAGGTCTCCTCACCAAAGAAGGTGCTGGCTTACTGAACAGAATGAGCAGAGACTCGAGCCCTGCAGTATAAAAAGTCATTTAGGCCTGGAACCATCCACAAGTTGCAAATGACAAATCACTGGCATTTTGAATTAGCGTTTTGTAAGCAATATCATGAGTTTTTTCCAGCAATTAAAAAGTGTAATGGTACCCATACATGGTACAATAAAAACGTTCAATTTTCCTGTTTTACCGAAACGATCGAATTGCATGAAAGTTGAAAAGAACGATTATCCCATTTTTTCTGTAAAAATCCGATCAGACATGTTGGAAAAATCTTTATATTTAATCTAACGGAATAATCGAACTAAATATTCTAATTAAAAAAAAAATGGTACCATATATGGGCACCATAAGCTTTTTGACAGCGATTTTAATTCTCATTGGTCATTTCAATTAGATTTTTTTTTGTTTTTGTTTACAGTTTTCAGTCATTCAAAATCACACACAAATCACTATGTGTATCAATGCATTAGCGATTTTCTAGCACTTCAATATTGTACATTGGAGCGCAAATGTTGCCTGTCCTGCGATTGCGATTCCCCTAATCACAATCGCTCCATTGGAATCAGTCCCACATTGGCAAAGCCTTTAAGGAAATCGCTAGCAATTTAAAGCGATCCTTTAACATTCAAAAAAACGCTCTAGTGGGTTCCAGCCATTCCAGCACTTTTTACACTGGGAGAGATATACCACTTATAGGTATACAGTATTATGGCATTTTACCATAGTGCTGTTTTAGACTGGAACTTTACAACGATGGTGTTTTACTTCTAGGAAAATACAAAAGATATTCCAGTATGTCATATGAAGATCTTTGAAAAAGCAGAAAATTTACACACGTTTCCTGTAGATTGTCTTCGTTCAAATATTCCAGACTCCCCTCTTCTATAAACACTTCACCTGCAATAAAGCTCAAAATTAAAGGGGCACAATGGTGAAAATAATGCAACTCTGATAACCCTGCTAGAATTTAGCCAACAGGAACAGCATGAGATTGTCAGCAGAGTTTGTTTTTAAAGGACACTTAAAGTGAGAGGGATATGGAGGCTGCCATGTTCATTTCCTTTTAAATAATGCACATTGCTTGGCTGTCCTGCTGATCTTCTGCCTCTAATACTTTTAGCCACAGACCCTGAACAAGCATGCCGATCTGGTGCTCTGACTGAAGTGTGACAAGATTAGCCACATGCTTGTTTCAGGTGTGGTTCAGACACTACTGCAGCCAGTCAGGTGTGTGATTCAGACAGAACAGGACTGCCAGGCAACTGGTATTGTTTAAAAGGAAATAAATATGGCAGCTTCCATAGGTTATTTTTTTTTTTACAATATTGATTTATACAGTAGTTCGTCAGTGTTTGCCCATAGTAAAATCTTTCCGCTCTCCGATTTCCATTCTGAAATGTGGTGACATCTTTAGTTCTGCCAGATGATCTGTGTGGAATGTTCATCACAGAGTGCTATGCACAGAGGGAGATATTGCTTGTTTGGCGGTTGGAAAAAGCAGTTATTTTGCACAGTGTAACTAGGTTCACAGACAGCAAACTGTCAGAGCCATGGTCATGACATCACACTGTGGGAGGGGTTTCACCCCAATATCAGCCATACAGACCCCACTGATGATCAGTTTGAGAAAAGGAAAAAAGATTTCTCATGGGAAATTGGGTATCAGTTACTGATTGGGATGAAGTTAAATCCTGGGTTAAAGCTCCTCTTAGCTAGAAACTAGAAATGCCATTTTCCAGCAGAATTATAGCTCCTCTCCAGTCTGGAACCAGCCTTCCTGCCAGACAATTCCCCTCCTCACTTGTGCTGTCCTAAGGCAGTAGACACACATTGATCGCTTTCAGAGTTTTCCTGACTATCAGAGCTTTCTGAGTGTCTTTTATGCTGGGTACACATGTTGAGATTTCCCGCTCGATTCGATTATTTCAAACATGCTCGTTCTCGATTTTGATCGTTCCTGCCGTCGATTTTGTATACTTAACGTGAAAAAAACCATCAAAATCCAATCGAGCATGTTTGAAATAATCGAATCGATCCGTTCGATCCCGCGAATCGAGCGGGAAATCTCAACGTGTGTACCCAGCATTAAAAACGGCTCCCATTCAATTGCATAACAATCGTGGTAAAATTTCCAGTCACTTTTTTTTGAAAATTGCGATCACAGCAATTTTACTGCGATTTTAATGCAAGTCAATGGAGGCATTTTTAAAAACTGCTCAGAAAGCTCTGCTGGTCAAAAAAATCTTTCTGAAAGCACATCGTGTGTCTACAGCCAAACTCTGTATTTCTAGGTATGCAAGTATATTACGTATGCATTAACTCTTGCCAAAAAAAGGGGAAGAAGAATAGTGCTAGTTACACACAATGAGATTCTCTCAGATCGATAATTTCCAACATGTCCAATCTGATTGATTTTCCATAGAAGTGAACGGAAAATCGATTGGAAATCAGATCGGATATGTTGGAAATAATGAACCCGACAGTAAATCTCATTGTGTGTACCTAGTTTAGACACAGGCAAAGTCTAAGTAGGACTAGTACTATATGAACCATGTTTATCATGTGCATGCTTTACATTTCCATTTCACAACAAAAGCATTTCTTACGCTTATCACATGGGCATACAGGATGCTTTTATGGAGTTATGTGCAAGGCAGTTAACAAAACATTCAGATATACCTGCACCAATTCTGGTCTGGAGTTCAGATTTCTGCTGGTCCAGCTGTTTGTGCAGCCTATAACATAACATGAAAAAAGGTAACACGTGTAGAACTCACTTTCATTATTCACAAGCTGAAAACAGAGTTAACCTTCCCGGCGGTATTATTACTTCTGGACTTGAGGGTCTAAAAGCGCTGCCCTTTTTTCCACACACTTTTAGACCCTAAAAAAAAAAAAAAAAAAACAGGAAAAAAAAACTCAAGCTGCTATACTAGAGAGATCTGCAGCAGTCCTGCACATTACTCACCTCCTCTGGATCCAGCGCCACAATCCTCCCTCCGTCCACTGGGTGGCACTCTACCCCTATAGTGAGATCACTATGAAGACAGACGGCGATCTCACCTGAGAGATCAAGAGCCTCTAAGGACAGGAAGAAGAATGGCTGCCAGTGTCTGGATCCTGAGGGAGGTTAGTTACAAATGTACCCTGTGCACAGGCTCTGCACATACCTCCTGGTCGCTACGAGTCTCACTCGGGGTTACCGCTACGAGCTGCAGATTCCTCAGGGTTACAACTGAGGAGGAGAAGTTCAATAGGAAAAAAAAAAAAGTTTTGTATAGAATTAGATCAATTCAAATCTGACAGTTTAACCAGGATTTGGAGCGAGTCTGTGACCCTCTCTACCCATATTATATAGCTTCTTAGTTATCCAACACACATGACCTATGCCCATCAAGTTCAACCATTACAGCCTTACTGCACCTAAATCCAGAGCAAAGAAAAGTGATTACCATCGCCCTTCCCTACAGCAAACAAATCAAAACCGTGGCTGCTTTTCAAGGTAAGGAAAGCAACCAAAGACCTTTTAAATAAAACTAGAGGTAGAACCCCCAACCCCCCCCCTCCCATTCCACAATATAAGTTCTGTAGCTTCATGCTTTAGTTGAATGCAAGCCGAAACACTGTGCCCCCTGTATGTGACCCCTCCAGCCACATTTTACTGACTCTGTGCCCCCTCCTATTCCCCCTCCCCCCAGAGCAGGGCTGTCAAACTCAAGTACAAAATGGGACGCCACACTGGGCTCAAGTCACAGGCCAACCTCAATGTCTAGTAGCCACCTCCCTCCATTATAAAGTTCCCTGGTGTCTAATGCCCCCCTCTCTCCCCTATACAGTTCCCTGCTATCTAGTTGCCCTCCTGCTTCCCCTATACAGTTCCCTGGTGTCTAATGGTCCTTCTACCTATACAGTTCCCTGGAGTCTAGTGCTTTCCCCCTCCCTCCTATGGCTTCCCGGATGATCTGGGGCTTCACCTCCAATTTAGCTTTCCTGGAGGTGAAGACCTAGATCACCAGGGAAGCCATATGGGGAGGAAAGAACTAGACACCAGGAAACTGTGTAGGGGAAAAAGGGAGGGGGTCGCTAGACACCACAGAACAATTTAGGGGTACAAAGGGGGACCACTAGGCACCAGAGAACAGTGTAGGGATAAGAGCGGGACTAAAAGACATCAGTGAATTGTATAGGGAGGAGGGGACCACGAAACCCCAGGGAACTGGATAAGGGAGGAAGGACCACTAGACACCAGGGGAGGTAGGAGGCATTAGACACCAGGGAACTGTATAGGTAGGGAGGATGACACTATATAGAAAATATATATACAGTATAGGGAGGGAGGTGGCCACTAGTCTTCTTTAGGGGACCTAGCAGGAAACCTCATAGGGAACAGTTCTCCAATCACAGTACCCTCTTACAGCACAAAGCATTGTGATTGGCTAAGTAGTGTGTGAGTACTTTACTACAACCTATTGGATCCCTAGCAGTCTGAGAAGGTGCTGTCCACCCAATCACAGTAGCTGAATTTCCCTAGGAGCGCTGCTGCAAACGAGCGTGCAAGGGGACACTGAGTCCACTCAACAGAATATCACTTCAACAGTTTCTGATTATTTATTCCTGTGATACAATGAGAGCGGCCATGTTCTGTTTGTAAACATTACACAGAGGTAAGCTGATCTGCATCTCCAGCCCTCAGCCTGTGAAAACTCCACTCCTCTCTCCTCTGCAATCTCTGGCTAGTAACCTCCTCCTGCCCAGACTGAGCTCCCATAAGCCCTTGCTACATGGGTCTGAGAGTGCCAAGGCTCTCTGTAGAAGCTGTGGGCGAGGCTTGTTTAGTTTATAGGCAATTAGAGTATTAAAAAAAAATAAGTATTTGGCTTGAGGAATGCCCTATAAACTATATGAAAGGAACACAATTATGCAATGTGTAAAAGTTTATCTTTGATTCACTTCAATGTATTGACATTAACTGTGTTTCTCTACCCTCTGACTTTGCCTCAGTGCCCAAGAACTATGTGCAGTTTTGATTGCATGATAATGTATTGTAAATTGCCCAGTTAACTCCTATACATAGGGTAGGGGCAGGTGGCATTGCTTAAAGAAGTACTGTAAGGGGGTAGGGGGGAAAAATGGAACTGTGGGGGGAGTCAGTAGCGTAGCTAGAGATCATAGGGCACCATAGCAAAAAATAAATAAATAAATAACTTTCATCCGGCCCTCAAATGGTGGCACTATTAAAGGAGTACTGTAGGGGGGGGGGGGGGGGGGGCTAGTGTAGGCGGCGGAAAAACTGATGCTCCATCCCCGCCACTTCTGGAATTTCCGACTCTAAAGTCAGAAAACCACTGCGCCTGCACGTTCGTGTCCTCGCTCCCGCTGACGACACCAGGAGCGTACTGTGCAGGTGCAGACTGTACTGGGCCTGAGCAGTACACTCCTGGTGACATCAGCGGGAGCGCGGACACAAACGTGCAGGCGCAGTGGTTTTCCAACTTTAAAGTCTGAAATTCCAGAAGTGAACCGGAGGCGGGGCTGGAGCATCGGTGAGCCGCTGCGCGGGCACAGGACGTCTGCAGGGGACCATTAGAAGCCCTGGGTAAGTTCAACTCTTTTTCCGCCTACCCCCCTACAGTATCCCTTTAGAGTGCCTCCATCTGAGGGCCCCATGATCTCTAGCTACGCCACTGACTCCCCCCACAGTTGTTGGACATCATCTCTGGTAAGATATCACTGGAGAGGTCACCACATATTAGTGCAGTGCTGGGGTCTTTGGCATCATGTCATCTCTTCATCTGCAGCGCGACACTTCTTATCGATCAGCACAGTTCTATCTATAGATCGGTGTTGCAGAGCCCATTGAGGGACATGACGGCCTCTGACAGCTCCTCTCACCTCAGTAACGTGCGGTCAGTCACTGCTAGCGTGCCTTTACGTCCGCTCACATCCTCAGCTGCCACCGCCGCCTTCGCCAGCTCCTTGCTATGGAGCCGCAGCCGGGCCAGTACAGGGTTAATCTCGCTCCCATCATTCTCCGCAGCTTCCGCCATTTCCACGATCCAGCAACACTGTACCTCAAACTACCCGCTCAACTCCGCCACTGCCCGCCCATCGAGGGCGTGTCCTCACACCCCTACAGCCCAGCTTTCGTCTACAGGGGCGTGGCCTCACGCCTCCACCAACCAGGCAGCCGCCGCAGTCACGTGATGCGTTCCAAGTATGTTTAGTTTAATACAACTTTATTGAAAGGTAATGCTAGAAGCATGATGGAGGCGATCTTACTAAATCTGTTCAAATTTAGAACAATGTAATTAACACATGTACAATGTAACTAATAGGGATGTGTATACCGTTCTACAAGTCGCCCTTTTTTCTCGGAATTTGTCACAATAACATACCTCACAACTTTTTGAGATAAGAAAGAGGGACACTTAAGCCACGCCCATACCACACCCCTACTCACGCCCCTAGCACACCCCAAGTCACACATGCCATAAAGATTTAATCAGAAAAATATTTTTTTTAATTCAAACTACAAAGGTCTTTTTTATCCTGGTTCATTATCCTTCATATTAACATTTGAAAATAAGAAATATATCAATTTAAAGGATGGGAATAAAGTTTAGAGTCAAATAAACAAAATGTTCAGTAGAATAACACATATATTTACACAGATCTGTACATGAGTCCTGAAAGAGGGACAAATGAGGAAAAAAAGAGGGACAGGGACACTGGGTTCAAAAGAGGGACAGTTGGGGTGGGGGCGTGGCTACCGCTCAGTCAGGACGGACGTGAGAGATTAGAGCTCCGTGACCAGCATCTCAAAACCGGCTCACACAAATGGCGCCACAACCAGCTACTGTCTCAGACTCTGAGGAGATGAACCTGGAGATCGATACTTCCAAGAAACGGAAGAAAAAGCAGCAAAAACTACAAAAATTAACTGACTTCTTCACGGAGAAGACGAAGCGCTCAGCTTTCTCAAACAAAGATGGCGCTCACCCGCAGAGGAAGGAGGCGCCGCTGACTGCAGCCACGCTATCACAAGGTACTGTACCTCCTAATGATCACTCAGACGGCTCGTCGTCCTCCCCAGAGAGATCCCCTGATTCCCGGAGCCCAGCCAAGCACAAGCCACGTACATCCCCAGCAGGGGAGCAAGAAGCTATCGTTCAGTGCGGGGCAGCGCTATTTGAAGCCTCTTCAGCCTCCATTGAAGCCTTCCCGGCCTCAGAGCAGGCAGCGTCCCAAAATTATATTAAAGAGATTCTTCTCTCATTTAAGTCCTCACTGCTAAATGACATTGCCTCTATGAACAAAAACCTACAACATGAGATGGCCAATCTGGGGGATAGAGTGGATTTAGTGGAACACAGAGCAGCCCTGATCTCATCTGAATATAACAAGATGGTAGACGTATCTAATACCCAAGGGGAAGATATCCAGTGGCTAAAAAGCAAAGCCTCTGACATGGAGGACAGATCGAGGAGGAACAACCTTAAGCTCAGGGGGATCCCTGAAAAAATTCCTACAGGAGAACTTAAAAATTATGTTATGCAACTTACTAAAGCTGCGCTCCCCAGAGTCCATGATATCGAGCTATCTATCGACAGAGCGCATAGGCTCCCAAAGCCAAGGTTCCTCCCAGACTCTGTACCAAGGGATGTGATCGTTAGATTTGTTTTTTATCAAACCAAAGATGACTTAATGCGAGCCGCGAGACACCCTAATAAGCTGCCTGACCCGTACAGTGACATTCATCTCTACGCGGACCTCTCACAAGTTACCCTGCAAAAACGGAGAGATCTGCAACAATATGCAAGAGCCCTCAGAGACAGCCAGATCATTTATAAATGGGGCTTCCCTACTAAATTACTCTTTCAGGTGGATAAAAAGCTCTACTCCATCTCTTCCTCAGAAGAAGGCGACGAGATAATGCGGTCCTTGAACATTAAGATACCTCCGCTACAACACGGAATAAACAACCGGGCGACTGCGGCAAAGATTCCCATCGAATGGCACCAAGTAAAGCACTGAAAGGCTGAAATGGAGCTCTCTTCTTGACCACTTTCGTTCTGTCACATTGTGACTCCTGGACATGGACTGGTATGTAAGTCACATTTCTTATGTTTGCCCACTATGCGTGCTTCAAGCTACTGCGTTCACAGCATACGGAATGGGCACATTGTTTCCCCCACTTACCCTGGTGAGCATCTGGACTGAACTCTCACCATATGATGGTTACACAGGAACTATTAGATGTTATCTCTCTTTCTTTTTTTTTATATTATTATTATTATTATCATTATCATCATTATTACTCTCATGGCTATTTGGGTCTGGTAGATATTGGGCACTACGTTATACTGAGTCACAGGGTCAATACAAAATTCTGAAAGGAGTTTTAAGGTTCAAGGGCAATATTACCTACAAGTTAACCAATCACTACTTACCGACTCCATATCACTATGTAGCGTGGACGTACATAGGTTGTGATGAATATTAACGTTGTATCAATTAATGCTAGAGGATTGAATAGTGCATTTAAAAGAAAAAGGTTGTGGATGGAATTAGAACAAAGGAAGGGGAGCATACTGTTTGCCCAAGAGACGCACCTCTTACAGAAAGACACGCATTATTGCGCAAACAGGATGTTCCCCACTATGATACACAGCACATTTATAAAGAAAAAAAGGGGAGTGTGTATAGGCTTTCACAAAGATCTTGAAGTAATAACGGAGAATGTTATAACAGATCCACAAGGTAGATATATTATCTTTATAGGACAGATCAACAGGATTGCAATAACATTAGTCAATGTATACTGCCCCAATACAGCTCAAAAAAGGTTTCTACAGAAAGTAATCAACAAAACTAAACAGGTTCAAAAAGGTGCACTCCTATTAGGAGGAGATATGAATGCAATTATCTCAAAGATTGACTCCTCAGCTAAGAATCCCAAGACCCCCCTTCTCCAATCACTTCTCGGTTGGAACGACCTTTTTGATCCCTGGAGAATCATCAATGGCACCCAGCGAGACTACTCTTACTTCTCACAGGTGCACAGCTCATATTCCAGAATAGATATGCTCCTAGTGGACAGAGATCTACTTAAATTAGTTATATCTGCAGATGTGGGGTCCATCCTCTGGTCTGATCATGCCCCAATACAACTGAACCTGTCCTCCACCTTCCCCAAATCCTCTGCTCGCCAGTGGAAACTGAATAACTCGCTCCTGTCAAACCCAAAGGATCTTAAGGATTTAAACAGCGAATTATCCAGTTTCCTCAAAATTAATTATACTGAGGATGTCAATATCTCCACCGTATGGGCTTCCCACAAAGCCTTTATGAGAGGGCTTCTAATTAAATTAGGCGCAAAAAAAAAAAGAGAAAAAACAGCGGAATATAACTATCTTATTAATAATATTAAAAGTTTAGAAAAGGTGCATAAACAGAACACCAATAATACTACAGGAATGGAACTCTTTCTCTTGAGACAAAAAGTTAAAAACCTCCTAGTCCAGGACTTTGATTTATTACTCCAGAAAAACAAATTAAGCCACTACTCCCAATCAAATAAAGCAGGAAAATATATGGCCAACGCCATCAAATATAGACTAAGTAAAAACAGAATAACATCAATCATTCACCCACTTTCCAAAGAGAGAATAATGGACCCTATGAAGATTGCCAATGCCTTTAAGGATTTCTATTCTCAATTGTACAATCTCAAAGATGACCATCAAATTCCCCAACCAAACCCTCAAACAATTTCAGCCTTCTTAAAATCAATCAACCTCCCTTCCATAGATAGAGACCAATTAAACAAACTAAACGTACCCTTTACTGAGGATGAAATCTCCAAAACCATAAATGCACTTAAAAATAATAAGGCCCCAGGCCCTGACGGCCTGCCCAATGAATACCTCAAAGTCTTTGCCCATACGCTAACCCCAACTCTCACGGACCTATTCAATAGCTTTTCTGAGTTAAACCCTATACCTTCGGAATTTCTAGCAGCCAGCATCTCAATAATTCCAAAATCAGGGAAAAATCCAGAAATTACAGCAAACTATCGTCCCATATCTTTGCTAAACTCAGATATCAAACTCTATTCCAAGATGCTGGCTGCTAGAATTATGAAAATTACCCCAAAAATATTAGCGAACGATCAAGTAGGTTTTACCCCAGGACGGCAAGCGTCGGACGGCACGAGAAGGATGATCAATGTAATAAAACACATAGAGATCTCTGGAAGGCCTTCTCTGCTCCTCTCTTTGGATGCAGAGAAGGCCTTCGATAGAGTGCATTGGGGATTCTTAGAAGCGGTTCTAGACAAATTTGGATTTCAGGGAAGAATCAAAAATGCTATCCTAGCTCTATACTCCTCCCCTTATGCCAAAGTAAATGCAGCAGGTTTCTTCTCAAGTAGCTTCAATATTACAAATGGCACTCGCCAAGGGTGCCCTTTGTCTCCAGTTATTTTCACCCTAATTATGGAAACACTAGCAGAAAAATTGAGAAATGACCCTAACATCAA